>NC_142444.1:89821785-89973214 GCF_059453495.1 Arachis ipaensis
TATCACAAGAAAGGATAAAGTTGGAACAATGTTACCATGGTGGGGTGTTGTTGTCAGGGCATCATTGCCTATTTTTCTATGCTTTTTCACTAAATTTTGTTCTAATTTTCATACAAATTTTATTGATAAAGGAGCAAAAGCATGAATAACCTCTGCATTAAGAAAATCTCAAGCACGGGTGAATTTTTGTTAATATACAGGGTAAATATGATGGATTATATCACAATAAGTGAAGTTATGATTTTTAACATTATTAAGCACACTTAGTAGAGTAAAGATTATCCTGTATGTTACTTTGATGCACTTGTTTGTTTGATGACAAGCTAAATGGAAGCAGAGAAGCAGAGAAAAGAGAGTTGGGGAGCCAACGTTGATGGAAAAGTTTGAATAAACTTTGGCAATGAACCTACGCTGTAAGGAAAAATTGAAGAAGCAACGTTGGAGGGAACGTAGCTGATCCAACATCAACCCCAACGTGCGCGCAAAAGAAGCCTCAAAAAATTTGCAGCCACGCGTATGCGTAACCCACGCGTACGCGTGAGTAGTGAAAAATGACAAGCCACGCGTGCACGTCACCTGTGCGCACGCGTGAGAAGGCCAACGTTTGAGGTAACGTTGAGGAGCAAACGCTGGGTCCAACGTCTACAATGACAACCCTGGGCAAAAACTTGATATGACGCGTATGCGTGGGTCATGCGTACGCGTGGGAGACGCGTACGCGTGGATTGAAAAATGTTGGAGTGGACGTTTGCGTGCCAACGTTGACTCAAACGCGGATGACAGAGTTTGGGAGCACAATTTTAATGTAGACAACACCGTTAAAGGCCCAATACACCCTTGAATCATGCAGGCAAGCTGAGCCCATCAATTATCAGTCATTCACGGCACAAGAAGGATCTAGTTTAGGAATTTTAATTCAATTGTAATTTTCTCTTTCATTTTCTGTAATCCTATATATAGGCAGTAGCTGGATTGGAGAAACCACTCTGGATTGAAGGGGAGTCCAGGGTCATACATACACATCCTCTAACACACACCATTCATCACTCCTCTTTTTCTTTTCTTTCCGTTTCTATTTTCCAGTAGTTTAATTTTACTTGTAATTTTCTTTATGAATTTGAAGTTTCCATTCCTTTCTGAATTCTAATTCTTCTTCTTCTATTTTCTGCATTTTATTTTTTTTCTGTTAAATTTAGAGCAATGAACTAAACTAACTCTTTCCATTGGGTTAGAGAGCTCTACTGTTATTTAATGGATCAATTGTAATTTTTATCATGCTTTCTCTATCTTTTCTCTTGGTCTTACTAGAAAGCTTTCGATCTTAATTCAATTGAACAACTGTCTCGACAGAGAAATTGTTCATAATTGGATTTCCTCGGAGCCTTGACAAAGGAATGAGGAAATCATGCTAGAAATCCTTTCTCACATTGGATTAGGTTGGGGGTTGGATGGATATAGTGACATGTAATCCTACCAATACTTTGATTTATGAATGTGTGTGGTATAATCAGTGACCAAGCTTCACCTCTTCCCATGAACAATTAAACCAAGACATTGGGAAATTGTTCATGCTTAGAGAGATTGGTGAGCCAAGACATTGGGATCCAATCACTTAAGGTTGCCAAGAAGATCAGTAAATGCGTTGATTGTGGAAGAGATGAGGATGAACTTGATTCGGAGAATTGTAGTATCTCTTGATCCGAATGTTCATTTTATTTTTCTTCTTTTACTTTCTGTCATTTACTTTCTGCACTTTACATTTATGTCAATTTACTTTTTTGCACTTTACTGCTTTCATTTACTTTTATGCAATTTACATTTCCTGCTTGATTTTCACTCCAATATGAACCGATTAACTAGGTTAACCAATTGACTATTGATTGCTTAATCCGTTAATCCCTGTGAGACTCGACCTCACTCTTGTGAGTTATTACTTGACGATGATTCGGTACACTTGCCAAAGGGGATTTTTGTAGTGATACAATAATTCTTTCATCAAGTTTATGGCGCTGTTGCCGGGGATTAGTTTTGTATTGACAATTACTAAATTGAAGGATAACTAGATTGAGCACTTTACTTTTTCTTTTGATTAATTGAATTTTAATTCCAGTTGTTCATTTAATTTCTGCAAATTTTAGTTGTTTTTCTTGAATTTTATCTTTCTACTTTACTTTCCAGCAAGCTAACCCACTAACTATTTGATAAATTACTCTAACCAAGCTAATTATACTCTATTTTAGTAGACTCTTCACTTGCTGTTTCTTGTACTTGTTCATTGTATGACAGGTAGGAGAAAGGAAACTTCAACTTCCTTTGATAGTGAACCGGAAAGAACCTTCCTAAGATTAAGGAGGGAAGCAAGAGGAAAAAGGGTTGTTGGTGCAGAAGAAGAGGAGGAATACTTTGATATAGCCATGGAGAATGATATGGAAAACCATCACGAAGGAGAGGTGAACAATCATGCCAGAAGAGGTGGAGCTAACCCTACTGGACAAGAGAGGAGAGTTCTGGGATCATACATCAATCCAAACCCAGGAAACTGCGGCAGCAGCATTCAAAAGCCAACTATCCATGCTAGTAACTTCGAATTGAAGCCTCAGCTCATAACTCTTGTGCAAAACAACTGTTCTTATGGAGGAAGTGCCCAAGAGGATCCTAATGAGCACCTCACTAAATTTCGAAGGATATGTGACACGGTTAAGTCTAATGGTGTTCATCTTGACACCTATAGATTGTTACTGTTTCCATTTTCTTTGAGGGACAAAGCATCAAAATGGTTGGAATCATTCCCAAAGGAAAGCCTGATAACTTGGGAAGATGTAATGAACAAATTCTTGACAAGGTTCTACCCTCCACAAAAAGTAAATAGGCTGAGAACTGAAGTGCAAACATTCAAACAGCTGGATTGTGAGATCATTTATGAAGCCTGGGAGAGATTCAAGAATTTGAGAAGGAAATGCCCCTTGACATGTTTAATGAGTGGGTACAAATTCATATCTTCTATGAATGGCTGAATCATGAATCAAAAAAGGCTGTAGACCACTCATCTGGAGGTTCCCTTAACAAGAAGAAGACCATTGAAGAAGCTACTGATGTGATAGAGACAATGGCCGACAATGAGTATTTTTATACCTCAGATAGGAGCAACAACAGGGGAGTCTTGGAATTGAACCATGTGGATGCAATTCTGACCCAGAACAAGATGATCACCAAGCAACTGGCTGAATTGACCAAACAAATGGAAAAGAATCAGGCTGCAGCTATCCACACTCAACTATCACCCCAAGAAGAGTTGGAGACAAAAGAAGGAGTTAACTGAGAGGAAGCTAATTACCTTGGAAATTTATCCAGGCAAACCAATGATCCTTACTCCAAAACCTATAACTTTGGTTGGAGAAACCACCCAAACCTTGGGTGGGGGAACAAACAAAACCAAGGCCAAGATCACAGACTTTACAATCCTACCTAGTACAACAACTCCACTCACCGAAACTCCAACCAAAAACCATACCAGACCACACAAAACACCTATTCACATCCACCATACTAAAGCCACAACAACCACTCTCAACACCCCAATTTTCACCAACCATCACCACATGATGATAACAGAATGGCCAGGATGGAAGCTATGCTTGCAAACCTTGGCAAGGAATTTGAGGACATAAAGAAATTCAAAGAAAAAGTAAGAGGGAGTATAAAATGCCGAGGAGAGGTTATTAAGAATCTCGAATCTCAAGTAGGACATCTTTCACAGCAAATTCTGAAGTCCACTGATAGTTTCCCAAGTGACACGGAGAAAATCCAAGAGGGAAAATGAAGAAGGTGAGATGGGAAGTGTGTAAGGCAGTTACTCTTGCAAATGAAAAAATCCTAGAAGAAGATACCACTAAGCCAACAGAGCACAGCCAAGGAAACCCCCAGAGCAACATGGAAGAAAAGGAACAAGGAATTGGATCTGTACAAAGAAAAGACTCAATAAGGAAGGAAACTCTGAAACCTTATGTGCCAAAGGCACCATTTCCTCAGAGACTCAAAGGAGATGAAAAAGAAAGGTCATATTCAAGATTCCTAGACATGTTTGCATCTCTCAGTGTCAACATTCCATACCTCAAAATCTTCAAACAGATGCCTACTTGTATCAAGTGGATGAAGGAGCTACTAGCCAAGAAGAGCAACCTGAAAGGTGGCCAAACAGTGGTGATGAACAAGGAATGTAGTGCTATCATTCAAAAGGACATACTTCTGAAGAAAAAAGATCCAGGGAGCTTTCATATTCCCTGTACCATAGGAGAAACAAAAATTGACAGAGGATTTTGTGATCTAAGAGCTAGCATAAATGTAATGCCTCTGTCTCTTATGAAGAAATTGCAAATCAATGAGCTGAGATCCACGGATGTAATCATACAATTGGCTGATAAAACTCAGAAGTAGGCCGAAGGAATAGTGGAAAATGTGTTGGTGAAAGTGGGAAACTACTTCCTCCCCACAGACTTTGTTGTTTTGGACATGGAGGAAAGTTACCTCCATCCCATTATTCTGGGGAGACCATTTCTAGCTACTAGTCGAGCACTCATTGATGTAGAACAAGGAGAGTTGATACTGAGAATACATGATGAGCAACTCACTTTCCAGGCCTTCAAGCTCGTGCATGAATCTGAGCAAGAGAACAAGGAATTAAAGGAAGAATACATTGAGAGTCCCTTGAAGGAGAACAGCAATGAACCACAGGGCCAGCATCTGAAACTTACCTTGATGGATAAACAAGAAGCTCAAGAGAAAAAGCAACCAATGGAGTTCAAGGAAGAGCTGAAGCCACAAGAGTTGAGAAGAGCAGCTAACAAGGAACTACCTAACATAACAACAATCACTGGAGCACCACTGGAAGAAGAGAAAAGATTTGTGAAGAAACTGCCAAGGGGATGGAGAAATAAGAAGATTCCTACAGAAGATTTTTCCCCTGGAGACAAGGTAATATCAATCCACCATCCACAAACCCCACCCCATCTTCCAACCATTCCATCTCAGTTACCTCAAGTGTTCACAATCATAAAGGTTCTTTCCCTGGAGCATTTGGAAATTGTCAAGGAATCAAATGGGGACAGTTTCATAGTGAGAGAAGAGGATCTCAAGCACTACAATCTACCCTGACAGAAAGTTGACCGACAAGCTATTGACGATAAAAGAGCACTTGTTGGGAGGCAACCCAACCAAAGGTAATTCTCTTTTCATAAGCGTGTCAATAAGAGAGTAAAGAGATTTCTCTGCATTGCTAGGAGCTAAGTTTGGTGTTGTACACCAAAAAACTTTAAGAGTGAATGTGTAATTCTAAGTTTGGTGTTCCACCATGAAGTTCATTAAGAACACATTTCACCCTCAGCATAAATAATTATCAGCTCCAAACAATCAGAGAAATCACTTAAGAGTTGTTTGTTTTCTAGTTTTTAGTTAGTTATCTAGTTCATAGTTATTTTATGGTTCATAGTTACTTTCTTAAATAAAAGTGCTTGATGTTTTCTGCATAAGATTCAAATTTCTGCATAAGGCAAGAGGCTAAGTTTGGTGTTCACACACCAATCTAAGTTCAAAAGCTTACAAACATACATGCATGCTAACAATCTCTCAAGTGCTTGGGGAACAAGCAACTTCCAATAACTTGCAGGAATTCAATAAATATCTTGGGAGGACTACACACCATCAGCTGAGAGCAAAAAGAAGACGCCACCAAGAGGTTGTATTGTTACTTAATTCCATCAGCTTTGAAATGCTCTAAATTGGAAGTCTGAATGTGCCCATTTTAATAGTAACTTTTAGTTTTAGTTGTTTTGCATCCTGTTATGTTTAATCTTTGCAATAAGTAGGCTAGCCTAGATGTGTGTGCTTTCACTTTCACTTGTTAAATGCTTGTCTTTTCCCCTAAGTATTTTCAATTCAATAAAAGAAATGTTTGAACAAGAAGTGGAGTAGTTCCTTTTTAGCAAGAATAGAAATAAGAGTAAGTGGTGGTATGTATGTTTGATTGTGTAGTAGCTCACTTATAATGAATAAAAGGATAGATTGTTCCCCTTTAGTGTAAATTAGCTTACTGTCTATGAATCTTAGCAAATAAAAAATTTATTGGAGAAAATAAAAACAAATAGAAAGAAAGAAAAGAAAAGCGAAAAGTGGTAGCAAAAAAACAAAGGAAAGCAAAGAATAAGGCTAGACACCAATAGCTTGGACCTTAGGACATATGCCTGTGATGCCTTTGTACTAGGATCTGCTTGGATGATTAGGTTCTATGGAGTGCTTTAACACTTGGTAACTTGGGTTAACTAACCCGGGATTATCAACCGAAAGTCTATTATCAAGAGCAACCTAGTTACAAGACATTTAGTAACCCAAAGAGGTGCTGGGCATCAATGTCTTAAGAAGAATTGTGAGCCAAGTATCTGTAGTGGAAAATGTGTTGAGTAGAAATAAGCTAAGAAACTGCTATAACACATGACACTGAGCTTAAGCTTACAGGAAAAGAAAATGAAGAAAAGCAACTACCAAGGATAAGTGAATAATAAAAGGTCATAGCAGTATGTTAATTGATGCTTGAAGGAGACACTCTATATCTAAAGATCAATAAGAAGTAAGTTGTTGCATTTTCTGCATAAAACCCCATTGACTGATAATAAGGACTTGCTGATATGAACACCTCCTTATGTTTCATGCTATCTTCTTAATAATTCAGTACTTTCTTAGGGACAAGCAAGATTTAAGTTTGGTGTTGTGATATCAGGGCATCTTAGGCTAGTTTCACTATCCTTTTTCCTTGTTTTTAATAGGTTTTATGTACTTTCTTGAGCTATAAGTAAGCAAATTGGATAGAAATTCATGTATGCCTAGATTCATTCAACCATGAGTAATTTGATGCAATTTCATGAGGATTTGTGCTATGATCACTTGTATGCTAAGAACGATAAGAATTCTCATGACTTTAGCAACACTTTGATGCATTTATTGGTTGATGATACGTGAAGGAAGGCATGGAGGACGGTTGAAGAAGGAGCATGGAAAGGATGAAGAGGAAGCAACGTTGGTGGCCAAGTTAGACAACCAACGTTGCCTCAAACGTTGGAAGAGAAACAGAGCAATTCTCTGTAAACATGGCTAATGCTCACGTTGGAGGTGGCGTTGGGGGTCCAACGTTAACCCGAACGTTGTGAGAAAATGATCAATTCTGGGGCTAAAAGATTTTTGAGTAGCAAAATTTGATATCCGCACGCAAGCGTGCATCACGCGCACGCGTTGAATTGCAAAAATTGACCATCCACGCATACGCGCGGGTCACGCTTACGCGTCAAAATCGAATGTTGGAGGTCCAACGTTACCTCAAACGCTAGCCTCTAAGATCCACGATGCTCAGCCTAGAATTCAGAATTAAAAATTTTGAATCGACGCTTACGCGTCACTGCGGATGGAAAAAAAGACGATGCACGCTTAAGCGTACAGCACGCGTACTCGTGGATGAAAAAAAACAATGCACGCGTAAGCGTGGAGTACGTGTATGCATGAAAACGCCAAAGTTGGAAGGAACATTGGAGGTCCAACGCTGAAGCCAAAATCCCCTGCTTTGTTTTAAAATTGCAAAATGAAAATCTTGCATCCACCCGCACGCGTGAAGCACGCGTACGCGCGGATGAGCATTTTTAACCCTTTTGTGCGGAAGCGCAAGGTACGCGTACGCGTGGGTTAATGCCTGACGTTGGCCGTCCAACGTTGAGTCAAACGCCAATGACAGCAAGCTTTCTGGTTTGCCTGGTTTTGTTCTAAATGGTGTTTCAGTCAACGTTGGCCCTCAAACGTTGACTCAAACGTGAAGCATCAGGATTCGAATTTTACACAGATCTCTTCTCAAACACCAGGGGCAACCAATTGGAGCCATTTTCAACCCAATTCCATCAAGGCCAAAAGCCCAATTCAGAGCTTGAAGATCAATGGAAGAAAGTGTATAAATAGCTTAGAATTTAAGTTAGAGAGGACCTTTTTACCTTTTTTTGAGCTTTTACTTTCCTGGGCACTTTTATTGTATTTTTCATTCTCTGTTAGTTAATTTTAGAATGTATCTTTTAATTCCAATTTCCATTTCGAGAGCTATGAATAACTAAACCCCTTTTCATTGGGTTAGGGAGCTCTATTGTAATTCAATGGATCAATAGTAGTTTTCATCTTCTTCTTCTTTCTTTTCTCTTGATTTTTGTTAGAAAGCTTTTGGTCTTAATTCAATTGTATAGTTGTCTTGAGAGAGAAGCTATCCATAATTGGAATTCTTCGGAGCCTTGAGAGAGGAATGAAGAGTTCATGCTAGAATTGCTTTCTCACATTGGATTAGATTGGGGTTTGGATGGATATAGTGACATGTAATCCTACCAACACTTTGATCTATGAATTTGTGTCGTATAGTCAGTGACCGAACTTCAACTCTTCTCATGAGCAATTAAATCAAGACATTGGGCATTTGTTCATGCTTAGATAGATTCGTGAGCCAAGACATTGGGATCCAATCACCTAAGATTGCCAAGCAATGTCAATGAATGCATTGATTGAGGAAGAGGTGAAAATGATTTGATTCGGAGAATTCAATATCTCCTAAAACCCAATGAATTCCCCATCTCTGATCTACCCATTCAATTTTACTTTCTGCATCATTAATTTCATGCTTAATTCCCTGATCCCATTTAATTTCCAGCAATTTAAGATTCTGTCACTTTAATTCCCTGCAATTTAATTTTCTGTTCCTTTAATTTCTCGCAATTTAAGTCTCCCGCCATTTTACATTCAGCAATCCCAATTTTAATTTTGATTTCGCTCAACTAGTATAATTCACCAATTTTAATTGATCGATCTACCAATCCCTGTGGGATTCGACCTCACTCTTTTGTGAGTTTTTACTTGACCACAATCCGGTGCACTTGCCGAAAGAAATTTGTTGAGAGGCAAAATTCCGCGAATCAAGTTTATGGCGCCGTTGCCAGGGATTAATCGTGATTAACAAACTACCGGTTGGTTGGTTACCTAGATTAGACACTTTCTTTCTGTTCATTTACTTACTTTCGTCTTTTATGCTCTTTGACTGTTTGTGTTAATGCCTCACCAAGAAGCCCCTGTTTGTGACACCTCTAGCATTTGGTGGTTGTGTTATTAACACATAGAGCAATTTCTTTTATTTAGCTTTCTTTCAAATAAAATTGGCATATATGGTTACATTCTAAGTTTGGTGTTGCCCCGCAACAACCCATTTTTTTTTATTTTTTTGGATACTTGCATCAATTCTAAGAGAAAGTGTCACACTAAGTTTGGTGTGCCACTTATATTTTTATGCAATGTATCCAGCAACATCACTTGTTTGTTTAATCATAATGCTTTTGCTTCTTAGGCCTACAGTGTTACCTTTAATTTCTACTTGCTTAACCACATACATTACTCATATTTCAGTGTTTAAGACATTCATGACCCATCATGAACCTCATCACCACTATTTTAATTGTTGCTAGAGGATAAGCAATCATCTTAAAATGGTGTGGGAAGGGGAAGAATAGGAGGTGAAAGACAACAACAATGAAGATGAACTACAAGGTGGTAAAGTTCTTTTTTCCTCTTATTTATTTCTAGTATTTTCAATTACATGATTGTCTTCTACTTTCTTTGTATGTATGTGTGATTGCTCCTTGTGAATAAGCATAGTTTGAATTGTGAATTGTAATATGCTGCATAACATCATGACTGCCATCTTGAATTTTGTGAGTCTAAAGCAATTTTGTTTCATGATCATAAACAAACAAGGTCATTAAAGAGGAAGTTAGCATGAGTATATAAGTATTGGGAAGCTAGCATGATTGTTTTGTTGCACAATTACATTGGAATTTATTTGATTGAAGTTTTCATTGAGGACATTTTATGACATTCTTATGAAATCATGAAAACCTTGAAGAAGCAATTGCAATTAAGGCAAGAAAAAAATAAAAGAAGGAAAAAAATGAGAAAGCTGAAGGCTTTGAGTACCAATGGCAATTCATTTGTTAAGTACTTGTGGTGTTTATGTATCAAGAAAAAAGCTTGAAAACCAAACACTTAGAGTCAAGGTTAGGCTCAAGTGCAAAAGCACACCCTTAAAGTTCAAGGCTCTGAGCATCAATGATTAGAGAATCCAAAAAGAGAAGAAATAACATGAGCTAAAAAGAGTCCTCTAATTAAATGCTTGTGGTGCTTATGTATCAAGTGGTAATACTTGAAAACAAAGCATTTAGAGTCGTAGCTTTCAACAAATGTTGCAAAGCACACAAGAAGCTATAAAAAGAATGAAAAGCTTGTTTCAAGGAAGAAACATAGAGAAAGGATTTCATAAAGTGGGAAGCATCAATCATCCGATTTCTTTTGTAATTGCTGCATGTATAAAAAAACTAGCTAACCATGAATGTTACACTGCAACTCCTCTCACCTTGGTTTGTCAGACCTTATTGCATGATTCTCTCCTTGCTTGGGACAAGCAAGATTTAAGTTTGGTGTTGTGATGCCATGGCATCATTGCCTATTTTTTTATGCTTTTTCACTAAATTTTGTTCTAATTTTCATAAATTTTATTGATAGAGCAAAAGTATGAATAACCTCTGCATTAAGAAAATCTCAAGCACGGGTGAATTTTTGTTAATATACAGGGTAAATATGATGGATTAGATCACGCTAAGTGAAGTTTTGATTTTGAACATTATTAAGCAAACTTAGTAGAGTAAAGATTATCCTATATGTTATTTTGATGCACTTGTTTGTTTGATGACAGGCTAAATGGAAGCAGAGAAGCAAAGAAAAGCAAAGTTGGGGAGCCAACGTTAATGGCAAAGTTTGAATAAACTTTGGCAATGAACCAACGCTGTAAGGAAAAATTGAAGAAGCAACGTTGGAAGGAACGTTGCTGATCCAACGTCAACCCCAACGTGCGCGCAAAAGAAGCCCGGAAAAATTTGCAGCCACGTGTACGCATCCGTCACGCGTACGCGTGCTTGATGAAGAAAAGGCAAACCACGCGTACGCGTAACCCATGCGTGCGCGTGAGTAGTGAAAAATGACAAGCCACGCGTGCGTGTCACCTGCGCGCACGCATGAGAAGGCCAATGTTTGAGGTAACGTTGAGGAGCAAACGCTGGGTCCAACGTCCGCGATGACAACCCTGGGCAAAAACTTGATATGACGTGTACGCATGGGTCACGCGTACGCATCTATTGGCAAAAAGAACCATGCATGCGTACGCGTAGGAGACGCGTACGCGTGGATTGAAAAATGTTGGAGCAGACGTTTGCATGCCAACGTTGACTCAAACAGGGATGACAGAGTCTGAGAGCATAATTTTAATGCAGACAACACCGCTAAAGGCCCAATACACCCTTGAATCATGCAGGCAAGCTGAGCCTATCAATTATCACTCATCCAAGGCACAAGAAGGATCTAGATTAGGAATTTTAATTCAATTGTAATTTTCTCTTTCATTTTCCATAAGCCTATATGTAGGCAGTAGCTGGATTGGAGAAATCACTCTGGATTGAAGTGGAGTCCAGGGTCATGCATACACATCCCCTAACACACACCATTCATCACTCCTCTTTTTCTTTTCTTTCCGTTTCTATTTTCCAGTAGTTTAATTTTACTTGTAATTTTCTTTATGAATTTGAAGTTTCCATTCCTTTCTGAATTCTAATTCTTTTTCTTCTATTTTTTGCATTTTATTTCTTCTCTATAAAATTTAGAGCAATAAACTAAACTAACTCTTTTCATTGGGTTAGAGAGCTTTACTGTTATTTAATGGATCAATTGTAATTTTCATCATGCTTTCTCTGTCTTTTCTCTTGGTCTTACTAGAAAGCTTTCGATCTTAATTCAATTGAACAATTGTCTCGACGGAGAAATTGTTCATAATTAGATTTCCTCGGAGCCTTGACAAAGGAATGAAGAAATCATACTAGAAATGCTTTCTCACATTGGATTAGGTTGGGGGTTGGATGGATATAGTGACATGTAATCCTACCAATACTTTGATCTATGAATGTGTGTGGTATAATCAGTGACCAAGCTTCACCTTTTTCCATGAACAATTAAACCAAGACATTGGGAAATTGTTCATGCTTAGAGAGTTTGGTGAGCCAAGACATTGGGATCCAATAACTTAAGATTTCCAAGAAGATCAATGAATGCATTGATTGAGGAAGAGACGAGGATGAACTTGATTCGGAGAATTACAATATCTCTTGATCCGAATGTTCATTTTATTTTTCTTCTTTTACTTTCTGTCATTTACTTCCTGCACTTTACATTTATGTCAATTTAGTTTTCTGCACTTTACTACTTTCATTTACTTTTATGCAATTTCCATTTCCTACTTGATTTTCACTCCAATATGAACCGTCTAACTAGGTTAACCAATTGACTATTGATTGCTTAATCCGTTAATCCCAGTGGGATTCGACCTCACTCTTGTGAGTTATTACTTGACGATGATTCGGTACACTTGTCGAAGGGGATTTTTGTAATGATACAATAATTCTTTCATCAGGTGTCTCCCACCAAGCACTTTGGTTTATAGTCCTAAGTTGGACTTTGCATGGCTTCATTGGTCACTTGAAACTTCTCCAAGGAGGAATATCTCCAACTCCTTGGCATTTTTGGGTTGAGTTTGATAGAGTTTCACCCTATGTCCATTGATTTTAAACTTGATCCCATTGATAGGATGGATCACTTCTACCACTCCATAAGGCTTGACATCCACCACCTTGAATGGACCATCCCATCTAGATCTCAACTTCCTGGGCATCAATCGCAACCTCGAATCGTACACAAGCACTTCATCACCTATCTTAAAACTCTTCCTCCTAATATTTTGGTCATAGAATGTCTTGGCTTTCTCCTTGTAAAATTGAGCATTCTCGTATGCTTCTAGCCTAAGACACTCTA
Organism: Arachis ipaensis; assembly: GCF_059453495.1. NCBI lineage: Eukaryota > Viridiplantae > Streptophyta > Magnoliopsida > Fabales > Fabaceae > Arachis > Arachis ipaensis. The sequence continues at coordinate 89,834,755 of NC_142444.1, forward strand.
ATTCCTCCAATTGAAGTTTACGTTCCATTTCTGCCCCCTTTAAATCTGGATTACAATTCTTCACCGCCCAATAGGCTCTATGTTGAATTTCCACAGGGAGATGACAAGGCTTCCCAAAAACAATACGAAAGGGACTCATTTCGATTGGGGTTTTGTAAGTGGTCCTGTATGCCCAGAGTACATCTCCCAATCTGGAACTCCAATCCTTTCATTGTGGGTTAACCACTTTCTCTAAGATTATCTTGATCTCCCTGTTGGACACTTCTGCTTGCCCATTGGTCTGAGGATGATAGATTGTGGATACTTTGTGGATGACCCCGTACCTTTTCATCAATGCCTCAATTTTCCTGTTGCAAAAATGGGTTTCCTGGTCGCTCACGATTACTCGTGGTGACCTAAATCTACAGATAATGTTATTTTTCAAGAATGAAGCAACGGTATTGGCGTCATCACAGTGGGTAGGAATTGCTTCCACCCATTTAGAGATGTAATCCACTGCTAACAGGATATAAACAAACCCATTGGAATTTCGGAATGGCCCCATGAAATCTATGCCCCAAACATAAAAAATCTCACAAAAAATCATCGATTGTTAAGGCATTTCATCTCTCTGTGAGGTATTTCCAGATTTCTGACATTAATGATAGGATTTGCAAAATTGGTTGGCATCCCTAGACAAAGTAGGCCACCAGAATCCACAGTCTAAAACCTTTCTTGCTGTTCTTTGTGGCACAAAATGACCCCCACTCTCAGATGAGTGGCAAAATTGAAGGATAGATTGAAACTCAGATTCCGGCACACATTTTCTAATCACTTGGTCAGGCCCGTGCCTTCACAAATGTGGATCATCCCAAATATAATACTTAGCATCACTTCTCAATTTATGTTTTTGATGCTTTGAAAATTGTGGGGGAAAAATGCGGGCGACTAAGTAATTAGCAATCGGGGCGAACCAAGGGGTACTTTGGGATATTGCCTACAAGGTATCGAAGGTATCGAAGGAAAATGAGTCATTGATATGAGTGGGATCTGAAGCTAAATGTTCAAGCCGACTTAAATGGTCCACTACCAGATTTTGGATCCCACTTCTATCTCTGATCTCCAAATCGAATTCTTGCAAGAGTAATATCTACCTAATGAGTTTAAGCTTTGAAACTTTCTTTTTTAGCAAATATTTCATGGCGGCATGGTCCGAATACACCACTACCTTAGAGCCTAGCAAATAGGGTCAAAACTTATCCAGCGCAAAAACAATAGCTAAGAGCTCTTTTTCGGTAGTGGTGTAATTCGACTAGGCCGAATCTAAGGTCTTTGATGCATAGGCTATAGTGTAAGGATCTTTACCATCGCGCTGTGCTAGCGCGGCACCTACGGCGTGGTTCGAGGCATCGCACATGATCTCGAAAGGTTGATGGGTGAAAATTAGGTTTCCACACAAATTCACCGGCAAGCGTACCAGGTCGCATCAAGTAGTAATAACTCACATGAGTGAGGTCGATCCCACAGGGATTGATGGATCGAGCAACATTAGTGAGGTGATTAGTCTAGTCAAGCTAACAGTATTGAGTGGAGTGAAAATTTGATAACCGAATGTAAATTACAGAGAACTGTAAATTGCAGAATGTAAATCAGCAAAAGCTTAAAGGGCAAGAAAAGTAAATTACAGCAGATCTTATTTACAGGAAGTAAATTGACATAATTTTAAAGAACGAGAAATGTAGATTGCAGCAAATGTAAAGGGAATTGGGTGCTAGGAACTTAAATCAGAATTCAGAATAATTGCAGAAGATGAAAATTGCAGGAAAGTGAATTGGGAGCAATGTAAACAGAAAAGTAAAATTGCAGAGAAGGAAATTGGAGCTGAGGATTGTAGAAATTGAAATTTGCATAAACTGAATTCAAGACTGAAATATAGAAAGTGCAGAAAAATAAAAGTGTATCAAAGAGAGCCTTCTATAATACTCCTACTCCTACTCCTACTCCTACTACTGCCTAGCAGCCTTACAGATCTCCCTAATGAAATGAAATTGATGCCTTTATATAGGCTTTACAAAATGAAAATGAAATTGAAATTGAAAATAAATTACAATTTAAATAAAATTGTTCTCTTTAGCGCTCTCTTAATGAACGCTGCGCTAGCTATTTGAGCGCTACCCTTTCTCCTTCGGTGCGCGCCTTTCTTCCTTGCCAGCGCTCTCCCAATTAGCGCCCAGTTATGTTAGTGAGCATTGTTTAGTGCGCACAGATGGCAAAATCTTTGCCTCCAAGTGTGGCATCGAAAACGCTCACTTAGTGAGCGTGGCGCTCACTTGGGGAATGAACGCCAGCCATGTGGTGTTCTCCTTCTTAACGCAATGCTTCTCTGATTTAGTCATGGGCCACACTTTTAAAAGCGTGGCCTAAGGCTCCAAAGTGTGTCTAAACTCTAAAATGTGCCCCAAAATTCTTCTTTTCTTCTTTTGAGGTGATTTTGTGCTATTTTGCTTCTTTTTCCGCTTATTTCCTTCAAAATTTATAAAATTAAAAGATCAAAGAAATATACCAATTAAGCACAAAAGCATTCAATATTTAAGCACTAATCATCAATTTCTTGTATGAAAAAGCATAGAAAAACATGACATGATGATATGTCATCACAACACCAAACTTAAACCTTGCTTGTCCCCAAGCAAGAAAAGAATCATGCAGTAAATTTTGACACACCAAGGTGAGAAGAATAGCAAGTTAATATTCATGGTTGGCTAGTTTTCTATGCATGCTATAATCATAAAAGAAATGTAAATCATTGATGCTTCTATCTAGCTCATTTTATGAAACCTTTTCCTTATATTTCTTCCTTGAAATAAGCTTTTGATTATCTTATTAGCTTCTCCTTTTGGGTGCTTTGCCCCATGAGTTGATAACAAAGCTACGACTCTAAATGCTTTGTTTTCAAGAATTACCACTTGATACATAAGCACCACAAGCATTTGTTTCTTTTCTTTGCTCTCTAATCATTGATGCTCAGAGCCTTGAGCTTTGAGGGAGTGCTTCTGCACTTGAGGCTAGCCTTGAATCTAAGTGTTTTGTTTTCAAGCTTTTTTGCCTGATACATAAACACCACAAGTACTTAACAATTGAATTGTCATTGGTACTCAAAGCCTTCAGCTTTCTCATTCTTTCCATTTTGCTTTTCTTGCCTCAATTTGCAATTGTTTCTTCAAGGTTTTCATGATTTCAAAAACTTCATAAAATGTCCTAGATGAAAACTTCAATTAAATAAAATCTAATGCGATTGAGCAACAATTAATCATACTAGCCTTCCAATACTTGTATGCCTGATAAACCACTATTTTATGGTTTATCTTGTGCTCAATTGAGTGGATTTTATCAACTCTTTACCCACTTATTCATAATATTTGCATGGTTTTATATTTCCTTCCTGATTTTGTGCTATGATTGAAAACATGCTTCTTTGATCTTATAATTGCTTATTATTAATCCTCTCTTATTACCATTAGATGCCTTGATATGTGTGTTAAGTGCTTTCAGAGATTATAGGGCAGGAATGGCTTGGAGGATGGAAAAGAAGCATGCAAAAGTGGAAGGAATACAAGAAGTTGGAGAAATTGCTAAGCTGTCCAGCCTGACCTCTTCGCACTCAAACGGCTATAACTTTAGCTTCAGATGTCCAAACGACCCGGTTCTAGTTGCGTTGGAAAGCTAACGTCTGGGGCTCCGATTTGATATATAATATGCTATAGTTTCCCTGACGCTAGGTGACGCGACCGTGTGATTCATGCGGCTGCGTCGCAGTGATGGAAATCCAGCGTGGTTGAATTCGAGACCAGCAAATTCTGGGCTATTTCTGACCCAGTTTGTGGCCCAGAAAACACAGATTAGAGGCTATAAAGTGGGGGAATGCATCCATTCATAAGGGGGCTCTCATAATTCACAATTTTAGGAGTAGATGTAGTTTTTAGAGAGAGAGGTTCTCTCCTCTCTCTTAGGATTAGGATTTAGGACTTCTCTTAGTTTTAGGAGTGACTCTCAATCCCAGGTTCAATGTTCTTTTTATTTATTTTCCTAATTTAATTTATGAATGTCCATGTCAGATTTAAGTTCTTTTGTGAATGCAATTCGAGGTATTTTCAGATTTAATTTTGCTTTGCTTCATTTATAAATGTCTTTAATTTAATTTAGATTTTTCTTCCTTTTGGCTTTGGTTAAAGTAATTGGTGACGCTTGAGCTGTCAAATAAAACAGTGGTTGAAATTGGCAGATTCTGATTGAACTAGGATTGCTCTAAAGCTAGTCTCTCCACAGGAGTTGACTAGGACTTGAGAATCAAGCCAATCAGCCCACTTAACTTTCCTTTGTTTAGTAAAGGCTGACCAAGTGGGATTAAAAATCCAATTCTCATCACAATTGATAAGGATAGGACTTCCAGTTCTTATATTTTGCCAAGAGTTTATTTTATAGTTATTTATTTATCTTATTCTTCTTGTGTAACATACTGCTCCCTTACTTTCTAAAACCCCTAATTTACAAGACTCATAACCAATAATAAGAACATACTTCCCTGCAATTCCTTGAGAAGACGACCCGAGGTTTGAATACTCGGTTATCAATTTTAAAGGAGTTTGTTATTTGTGACAACCAAAACTTTTGTAAAAAAGGTTGATTGCTTGGTTTAGTAACTATACTTGCAACGGGAGTTTACTATAACTTCTAAACCATCAATCTTCGGTTCTTCAATGCCCATGCTAAATTCTTCTTTAATGACCTTGTTTGTTTATGATCATGATTCCTTAATTACTTTGACTCACACAATTCAAGATGGTAATCATAATGTCACAGCAAGATGTTACAAATCAAAATTCAGGCTATGCTTATTCATACACACATGCATACGGAGAAGATAAAGACAATCATGCAATTTAAAGTACTAGAAACACATAAGAGAAAAATAAACTTTACCACCTTGTAGTTCATCTTCATTGTTGTTGTCCTTTCTCCTCTATTCTTCCTCTTCCCATGCCAAACTCAGAATTCTTGCTCATCCTCAAGGAACAATTAGAACAATGGTGATGGGGTCTAAGATGGAGCATGAATGTCTCACACAATAAAAATGTTAGTAGTACACGTGTTTTAAGCAAGAAAAATAACCATCGAGGCACAGGAAACAGAGACATTGTGATTACAAACATAAGAGGGTGTGCATGATACATAGAATAAAAGATAAGTGGCACATCAAATTTAATGTGACACTTTCACTTGGAATTGATGCAAGTATCTAGTAAGGATTGGAACCAAATTTTGTTGCGTAGCAACACCAAACTTAGAATACAATCACATGTCAATTTATTTGAACTAAAACTAAGCAAATGAAACTGTTATTTGTTAAATACAATCATCAAGCAAAGAATCTGTCATGAGTAGGGAATTTTTTGTGAGTTATTAACAAAAACAGTTAAGGAGCAAAATAAATGAAAGTATTAAAAACAAAAATGGCTAAATCAAATAGAATGAAAAAGTGTCAAACCAAAAGAAAAAAAATAACACTGCAAAGGCATTATGATTATGCAGACAAGTGGTGTTGCTGGATTTATTTGCACAGAAAATTAAGTGGCACACCAAACTTAGAAACTTAGTGTGACACTTCCATTTAGAATTGATGCAATCATCCAGATGGATTTGAAAATAAATTGTTGTAGGGCAACACCAAACTTAGAATGTAATCATATGCCAATTTATTGAAAATAAACAAAGCAGACAAAGAAAGTAAACAAAGCAAAGACATGAAATATTACCTACGGTTAGGTTGCCTCCCAACAAGCGCTCTTTTAGTGTTATTAGCTTGACATGTTGTTCTTCACTTTCTTCCTCTTCTTCCAGTTTGTTAAGAGGAATGAGCTCAAGGGGGGAGAAGATTCAGCTATTGTCCTCTGTTTTGGTTTACTCTGAGCAAGCTTCCTTTGGTAAGTTGCTTAATTGAACTTGCTTGCTGGTGGTTCAGGGGTTGGATTGCTTGTGGTTGACCTTTTCTTCTTCATGGATACGATCAATTGTGGCTTGGTCACAATCCTCTTCTCGGTGTTGTTGTTGGTTGCCTTCACTTCTTGGATATCATGACTTGGTGGTTGTGTGATTGTTGAAGTGATTTCTTCCTCAGAAACTTCTTGCATTGGGGTTTCAATGAACCCTTCATCTTTATAGCTCTCTGCTTCAAATGAGTGTGAAATCTCTTGATTGACTTCCTCCTTTTCTTCTTTACGATCTTCCATTAAATCCTTTGGGAGTGAGTCCTTATGTTCCATTGTTACTTCAACTAGCCTCTGTGGATTTGGAATCCTGTGCTCATTGATGAGCGGAAAATTTATACGCTTTTTGGCATTGTTTTTACTTAGTTTTTAGTATGATTTAGTTGGATTTTTGTATATTTTTATTAGTTTTTAATTAAAAATCACATTGCTGGACTTTACTATGAGTTTGTGTATTTTTCTGTGATTTCAGGTATTTTCTGGCTGAAATTGAGGGAGCTGAGCAAAAATCTAATTCAGGCTGAAAAAGGACTGCTGATGCTGTTGGATTCTGACCTCCCTGCACTCAAAGTAGATTTTTTGGAGCTACAAAACTCCAAATGGCGCGCTCTCATTTGCGTTGGAAAGTAGACATCCAGGGCTTTCCAGCAATATATAATAGTCCATACTTTGTGTAACGTCCCGTCCAGCAAAATACCTTGCTTAAGTCAGGGTATTTCCACTAGAAAGAACATTACGTAACCTTCTCTTGTATTGACTACTTAATTATCGAGCCTTTGTATCGAGTTCGCGTTTCAGTTTTAAGAAAATTCCAGAAAATTTTGTTTTCTTTTATTCATTAAAGTCATAATTCAAACATTCACAAATAATAATAATCACATAAATATTATTAATAATAATTCTTATACAAAAGAGACCAAATAAAACTCAAATACAATATACTAAACCTACCCCTCTATGTAAAATAAAATCTCAAAGGACAATAGCGAGGGGACTCTATGAAAGCAATTAAAACCATAAAGAAAGCCTACTAATTGCTCGCAGCTTCAAATTGCGTCTTTAAACTTGTCGCTGAAAGGGTGGAAAATTTGGGGGTGAGAACCAAACCACATGTTCTCAGTAGAGGTCGAGAATGCCGTGAAAGTAAAGAATAAAGCGCAAATAGGTAACTGCATTCATAGACATCTAAAAGGAAACTAACATTCTTTAAAAGCATTAGTTAATTACTTAATATCCTAAATCCATATTTTTCTTGTAAAACTTTTAAAAGTTTCCTAGACTGTATGAATGACCAACCTGTCCCAGTCATAGGTTCATTAAGTCTATGCTGAACCAGTTTGATTTTTCATACCTTACTAGACCATAATATAAAAGAAGTTACCTACGCGGTATAAATGATCATCTAGCTCCAAGCATAGGTTCATTAAGTCTATCCTGAATCAGTCAGATATTTATACAAAACTAGACCTCAAACGTACCAGTCACGGCCTTAGGCCCAAACAACTCAATCAACACCCAATTCACCACAATCCAGCCAATCAGTTACAAACACAAGTAATGAGGTTCAAACACAATCAAGAGCAATTACATCAAGTATAGCAACTAGCAGTTAAACAGAATTATTCACATAGGCAAACCAATTACAATATACACACCCAAACAATGTCACATAGATGCATATGATGCATGCCTGTCCTATTGGCCATGAGCTCACGCGTCGGTTATGTTGCCAGACCCGACTCGGATAAGTAGGATTAGACCACCATCCTTATCCGTAGGTTCCATAGACAAGCGGGAATTAAACCACCATCCTTGTCCGGAACATGCAAGCGGGATTAAACCACCGTCCTTGCCTCCACAGTAAGCGGGATTAAACCACCATCCTTACTGGGTACATAAAATAATATGCAAGCGGGATCACACCACCGTCCTTGCTGAACAATTTATCAATACGTGAGCGGGATAAAACCACCGTCCTCACTGCAGGCGGGACAAAACCACCATCCCTGCATAATGGTTTACGCACTGAGCAAGCGGGACTAGACCCACGCCCCTACCAACAATCTCATAGATCAAATATTCTTTTCTTAAAAGAATCATTGGAGTTATTATTATTAAATAAGCCTTGAATATTTATTTTGATTAAGTCCTTATATTTTTTATAAAAATTTGGACATAATCTCCTTTAAAAATAGGACTTATCCACCCTTACGGGTTCCTTCTTTCTCAACAGTTCATCAGCCTCTTTCAGCATTTGCCACAGTAATATATTCTCAAAAACATTTGATAATAGAAAATCTAGTTCTTAAATTCCATATCCAAAATAATTACCAACACAACTTGGCAGCCTGATTTCCATTTTGTTTTGTAAAATATCAAATGAATTTGGAATTGTGCAAACTTTATATCCATGCGACCGTCTCGGATTAAGCTTTCTATTAAATCAAAAATCATAATTTTTCGCTGACTATAGCTTCGGGAATATAAGCAAAACCGTGACTGTTCTGCAGTGTTTTAAAACCAAAAGACAGCAGCACCATACAACATTTGAAATTTCATATAAAATCCAAATTAAATCCAACTACCTTCAAAATTAATGTGGTTAAACATAACTCATTCAAATTTCTTTCTCAATTGGTTCCAGGGTCATACCATTTTTAATGAAGGAGTTACGTAGCTTGGAAGTTAGGTAATTTTCTGCAGAATTCTGTTTTATAAATCTTTGAACACAACCTCTTCCAAGTCCCATAACTCACTTATTAAAACATAGAAAATCCTGAAATTTAAATCACATATACTAAACATACTTAATTTTCACCTCCAATTAGTTGCATCTCAATATCTATCCAGGATCAAAAGTTATAAACTCCCAAATTTACTAATTTAAGGAAACAGAATCTGGCTTTTTCTGCATAATGCATCATCCTTCAAAAATTCATATCTTTAAAACTACAAGTCCAATTGTTCTGAAATTTTACGGAATTAAAATAATAGAAATAAAGTTTTATTTAAAATTGGTTCCATTTCAAAATTCAAACTGAAAAATTTCCAATAGAGGAATCAAGTTACTGCTGCGTTAAACGTTCTGCAGAAAAACCAGTTTTGACATCCATGATTCAAAAATTCACCATAAATCATAAACTTAGTGAAAAAGTCTCAAATTCAGCAGTCCAGTTCCCTATATCTCCAAGCTCAATCCGGACTTAGTCCCACACAATTCCGATAATCACAGAAATAGTTATAGTTTTTCAAAGTTTCCGGCTTCCTTTAAAAATAATGCAGAAAATCAAGTTTTATATTTTAACTTTGAAGAATCATAACTAGTTCTATAGTTAATTCAAACTTCTCAAAATTGAGTCCCAACAACAACTTTTATTATACTTTACTCAGCCTTTGCTCTTATATCATTTTGATTATCGTTGAATAACTAATTCATTTCCAAAGTCACCTTTTAATTTCAAAAATCAGTTTTTCAACAATCTATTTAGTATTCAAAATCCAACCCTTCAAAACCCCTCAAAACCAATTCCAAATCAACCACCAACCAAGTTCATTAACATTACAATATACCAAATAACAACTCAACGGCAACAAATCCAACATAACCCATTAAAATTCAGAAATTCTCAACAATTAGTCATCAAGCAATTCCCAATCCACATAATCAATCAGTATCACAAATCAACAATTCCAAATTACAATCTCAACCATTCCAATCACAATTTCAGCCACAATTCAATAATTACATAATCAATCAATTACTCACAGCTATTAAATCTCTTTGCAGTTATTCAATCAACCTTGCAGGCATTCTTAAATTGAAATCGTTTTAAACCCCCTACCTCGATGTCGCGATTAAAAGAATCCGGAGGCGGGATTATGACGAGGCAGCTGGCTGGACCACTACTAGCTATGCAACAGTTTCAATCAAGATAGCAGCGGCGTTAGTTCCCATAGCAGTGATCATGGTCGTAACGAAACGAAGATTTCAAATTCAATAGAATCAAAAGCAGAAGCGGCTCTGGAAATTTAAAATAGAGCACAGGCCAAAGTTGAATTAAAACAAGAACAAGCAGATTGATAAAGTATTGGCAAAATAGGGCATGTAACTGGAGCAGAAATAAGGGAAAACAGCTAATGTAAAACAGTGGATGTTGAACCTAATTGGAATGGGAACATGGCAGCAACGATTCCCGAAAATTCTCGTGTCTGTGACAGCTCCAACTCAACGGTCATCAGCGGTGCCGCCCCCTTCTTACGTGCAGTGGCGACAGTGATGGCTAGGGTTTGGCAGTGGTGGTCCAGGCAGAATTGATGTTAACGACTGAGCTTTCCCCTTGGGCGGCGGCGGTGCTTGGTGACAACAGGGACGACACTTCCTCCCTTTTCTACCTCATTTTTCGTCTTCTACTTCTCCCTCACTCTCCTGTGAGGCAGCAACAGCAGCCGCGGTGCCTATGGTGCACACTGGCGCTGCTCCCCCCTTCCCCTTTTTCCCTCTGCATTCTCGCTCTCTCTCGATTCCTCTTCCCCTGTTATCTCTAATTTCTTTCTTTTCTGTGTGCAAATTTATTTATGTGGAGTGTATTCCTGCGGGAATGAACGGTGGAAAGAAAAGAAGCGTGGAGAAATAAGGGAGGGGTAGTGTACTCTATGTGTGTTTTAATAATTGGGTGAGGAGTATACGTATTGGATGATAACGGTACATAAAAATAAGAAATATAGAGTTAGGGTTAGAATAAAAGATATAGGATTAATATATGAATTTTACAAAATATTCAAGATAAATGACAATTTATGATTTAAATATAACATTGTGAAAATTAGTCTCGGAACACAATTTTATTTATTAATTCATTAATGAGTTCAAATAATTATTTCTAATTTAAATCATAAAATCAATATTCTAATCATTTTATAAAACAGTTTAAACCTGAAATATCTATTGCCCTCATTATTTTTCTATTACCAAAACTTTAATTTCAATTTGTATAAAATAACTCGTTATAATCAAAATTGTGCACAGATACTGATTAACTTAAAATTAAAGTATTTATCAAAATAAATTTAATCATGCCTAATAAATTAGTCTCTAAGAGCTCAAACTAATAAAATAAACCATAATTTATTCATAATAAAAATTACTTAAATAAATTATATAACACTTCTATTTACTAAATTTTATTTCCAAAGCATATGAAATAACCAATTATAAAAATTACATAAGAATATTAATTAACTTAAACTCCAAATATTAATAAAACTAATTTAATTACTCTTAATTAATTACTTCATAAAATAAGATATCAAATTAGTAAAATAAATTGTAATTTTTTCAGGATAAAAGTTACTTAAATTAAATTGTACAATTCTTTATTATTTTTTAATTACTAAAATTATACAAAATATTCCAATATAATAAAATTACTTAAGAATATTAATTGATTCACAATAAAATTATCTCCGAGTCTATTTAATTATTTCTAATAAAATAATTTCTAAAGTTATAAAGTTTAAACTTAGTAAGATAAAATCACAATTTATTTATATTTAGATTTTCAAAAATGCGGGATGTTACATTCTATCCAACTTACAAAAATTTTCGCCCTCGAAAATTGATACAAGATGAAGAAAAAGTTTATTTTCACATCCCCTTTTGAACATTTTAAAGGATCCAAGAAAATCATATCACATAAACATAGAAGAAAATATACTAGGTAATGCAAGAGTTGATAAAATAACTTAACACAAGAAAATTTTCAAAATCCAAAATCAAATAGGCACAATATTCGTTCAGAACTCTTAACAAAGCACGACCACTTCCTCTTGTCGCCTCAGAATTAAACTCCTTATAACTTCGTATACTGACCAGATTCACTTTCCGTACGCACAAATCGTGTCCCTAAGAACTACTGCCTATAAGGAATACGAAACATGAGAAGAGAAAGACAAACGGCACGAAAGGTTTATGCGTGAAATTAGAAGAATACTCAAGTTTGCAATTGCACAAGATGGTATTTCGCAAGGTTTTGAAGGAATACGTGAGATCGTCAACAAACAAGGATATATATAAGCAATGAAATGGAGCATAAAGGGAGTTAATTCAAAGCTTAGGAAGAAATTTTAAATCGAACAGTTTCAATATGAACATCATTAGGGAAGATAGTACAACGATTTTGAACAACTTCAATTTGAAATAGAGGGAATTAGTTTATCTTTTTCAAAAGAATATATATAAATCTAACATTTCCCAAAAGTACTAAACTTAGTATAAATAATGTTATATTAATTTAGTTTTTAAATCAAAACAAATCATGCATGGTTTGTAAATTAAAGCTTGTTTGATGTCAAGGGCAAAATATTTTCTAAAAAAAAATCCTGGAGAATACTTAAGTACATAATTAGGTAAGGATAGCCATAGAATTATAATAAAGTTGGAAGAAAATCTGGTTCAATTCAAAGAATAATTTTTGAAATAAAATTTTCTATAAATCAATAAAAGAAAAATAGTATATCACAAATAAACAAGATTAAACTATATAAAGAAGTTTTAGAGTTTATATAAGAAAGTCTAGGCTGAATTAAAAATAATCCCATCAAAATTTAAGCAAGGGTTGTGGATACAATCAAGTAAGAAAAGATTTAAATTGAAATTTTTCTCGAAGAGAATCTGAAACAAATACTCAAGAAGGAAATTACAAGAAATGATATGTTGCACCGAAATAAATCCAAGTTCAAAGCAAAGAGCATAGAGTTGGTAAGGTATAAGATAAATGGTTCAAAAGATTCAAACAACAACTAGATACAGAGTCAAGCAAGGATATGCACGAATGATAACACAAGATTAGCAAGAAAGAGATCAGAAACTAGAAATTCCAATACAATTAATAGAGAAAGAGATAACACTAAGCACGAATAAAGAGCATACGTCGAAACGGAACTAATCTCTAGAATTTAGTTTCTAACGTCCCCAAAACCTCGTGATTCGCATTAACCTTATCACTTCTATTTCGTCTATGATAACCCATTAGTATTTCCATATACATAAATCATTAGTATTAAGTTGGCCAAACTTGATACCATGAGGTATGCAATGGTAATCTAATAGCATTAATCATTAGACAGTCATGCATATAAAACACAAACTCTTGTCATAAGAACAAGCTATAAAGCATGACAGACACTCAGAGTACGCAATGAAGCATAGTCAGTCCACTCCCAAGGCTCTACAGGAAAGACTGCTCTGATACCATATTGTAACGTCCCGTCCAGCAAAATACCTTGCTTAAGTCAGGGTATTTCCACTAGAAAGAACATTACGTAACCTTCTCTAGTATTGACTACTTAATTATCGAGCCTTTGTATCGAGTTCGCGTTTCAGTTTTAAGAAAATTCCAGAAATTTTGTTTTTTTCTTATTCATTAAAGTCATAATTCAAACATTCACAAATAATAATAATCACATAAATATTATTGATAATAATTCTTATACAAAAGAGACCAAAAAAAACTCAAATACAATATACTAAACCTACCCCTCTATGTAAAATAAAATCTCAAAGGACAATAGCGAGGGGACTCTATGAAAGCAATTAAAACCATAAAGAAAGCCTACTGATCGCTCGCAGCTTCAAATTGCGTCTTCAAACCTGTTGCTGAAAGGGTGAAAAATTTGGGGGTGAGAACCAAACCACATGTTCTCAGTAGAGGTCGAGAATGCCGTGAAAGTAAAGAATAAAGCGCAAATAGTTAACTGCATTCATAGACATCTAAAAGGAAACTAACTTTCTTTAAAAGCATTAGTTAATTACTTAATATCCTAAATCCATATTTTTCTTGTAAAACTTTTAAAAGTTTCCTAGACTGTATGAATGACCAACCTGTCCCAGTCATAGGTTCATTAAGTCTATGCTGAACAAGTTTGATTTTTCATACCTTACAAGACCATAACATAACAGAAGTTACCTACGCGGTATAAATGATCATCCTACTCCAAGCATAGGTTCATTAAGTCTATGCTGAATCAGTCAGATACTTTATACAAAACTAGACCTCAAACATACCAGTCACAGCCTTAGGCCCAAACAACTCAATCAACACCCAATTCACCACAATCCAGCCAATCAGTTACAAACACAAGTAATGAGGTTCAAACACAATCAAGAGCAATTACATCAAGTATAGCAACTAGCAGTTAAACAGAATTATTCACTTAGGCAAACCAATTACAATATACACACCCAAACAATGTCACATAGATGCATATGATGCATGCCTGTCCTACTGGCCATGAGCTCACGCGTCGGTTATGTTGCCAGACCCGACTCGGATAAGCGGGATTAGACCACCATCCTTATCCGTAGGTTCCATAGACAAGCGGGAATTAAACCACCATCCTTGCCCGGAACATGCAAGCGGGATTAAACCACCGTCCTTGCCTCCACAGTAAGCGGGATTAAACCACCATCCTTACTGGGTACATAAAATAATATGCAAGCGGGATCACACCACCGTCCTTGCTGAACAATTTATCAATACGTGAGCGGGATAAAACCACCGTCCTCACTGCAGGCGGGACAAAACCACCATCCCTGCATAATGGTTTACGCACTGAGCAAGCGGGACTTGACCCACGCCCCTACCAACAATCTCATAGATCAAATATTCTTTTCTTAAAAGAATCATTGGAGTTATTATTATTAAATAAGCCTTGAATATTTATTTTGATTAAGTCCTTATATTTTTTATAAAAATTTGGACATAATCTCCTTTAAAAATAGGACTTATCCACCCTTACGGGTTCCTTCTTTCTCAACAGTTCATCAGCCTCTTTCAGCATTTGCCACAGCAATATATTCTCAAAAATATTTGATAATAGAAAATCTATTTCTTAAATTCCATATCCAAAATAATTACCAACACAACTTGGCAGCCTGATTTCCATTTTGTTTTGTAAAATATCAAATGAATTTGGAATTGTGAAAACTTTATATCCATGCGACCGTCTCGGATTAAGCTTTCTATTAAATCAAAAATCATAATTTTTCGCTGACTATAGCTTCGGGAATATAAGCAAAACCGTGACTGTTCTGCAGTGTTTTAAAACCAGAAGACAGCAGCACCATACAACATTTGAAATTTCATATAAAATCTAAATTAAATCCAACTACCTTCAAAATTAATGTGGTTAAACATAACTCATCCAAATGTTTTCTCAATTGGTTCCAAGGTCATACCATTTTTAATGAAGGAGTTACGTAGCTTGGAAATTAGGTAATTTTCTGCAGAATTCTGTTTTACAAATCATTGAACACAACCTCTTCCAAGTTCCATAACTCACTTATTAAAACATAGAAAATCCTGAAATTTAAATCACATATACTAAACATACTTAATTTTCACCTCCAACTGGTTGCATCTCAATATCTATCCAGGATCAAAAGTTATAAACTCCCAAAGTTACTAATTTAAGGAAACAGAATCTGGCTTTTTCTGCATAATGCATCATCCTTCAAAAATTCATATCTTTAAAACTACAAGTCCAATTGTTCTGAAATTTTACGGCATTAAAATAATAGGAATAAAGTTTTATTTAAAATTGGTTCCATTTCAAAATTCAAACTGCAAAATTTCCAATAGAGGAATCAAGTTACTGCTGCGTTAAACGTTCTGCAGAAAAACCAGTTTTGACATCCATGATTCAAAAATTCACCATAAATCATAAACTTAATGAAAAAGTCTCAAATTCAGCAGTCCAGTTCCCTATATCCCCAAGCTCAATCCGGATTTGGTCCCACACAATTCCGATAATCACAGAAATAGTTATAGTTTTTCAAAGTTTCCGGCTTCCTTTAAAAATAATGCAGAAAATCAAGTTTTACATTTTAACTTTGAAGAATCATAACTAGTTCTATAGTTAATTCAAACTTCTCAAAATTGAGTCCCAACAACAACTTTTATTATACTTTACTCAGCCTTTGCTCTTATATCATTTCGATTATCGTTGAATAACTAATTCACTTCCAAAGTCACCGTTTAATTTTAAAAATCAGTTTTTCACCAATATATTTAGTATTCAAAATCCAACCCTTCAAAACCCCTCAAAACCAATTCCAAATCAACCACCAACCAAGTTTATTAATATTACAATATACCAAATAACAACTCAACGGCAACAAATCCAACATAACCCATTAAAATTCAGAAATTCTCTACAATTAGTCATCAAGCAATTCCCAATCCACATAATCAATCAGTATCACAAATCAACAATTCCAAATCACAATCTCAACCATTCCAATCACAATTTCAGCCACAATTCAATAATTACATAATCAATCAATTACTCACAGCTATTAAATCTCTTTGCAGTTATTCAATAAACCTTGCAGGCATTCTTAAATTGAAATTGTTTTAAACCCCCTACCTCGATGTCGCGATTAAAAGAATCCGGAGGCGGGATTATGACGAGGCAGCTGGCTGGACCACTACTAGCTATGCAACAGTTTCAATCAAGATAGCAGCGGAGTTAGTTCCCATAGCAGTGATCATGGTCTCAACGAAACGAAGATTTCAAATTCAATAGAATCAAAAGTAGAAGCGACTCTGAAAATTTAAAATAGAGCACAGGCCAAAGTTGAATTAAAACAAGAACAAGCAGATTGATAAAGTATTGGCAAAATAGGGCATGTAACTGGAGCAGAAATAAGGGAAAACGGCTAATGTAAAACAGTGGATGTTGAACCTAATTGGAATGGGAACATGGCAGCAACGATTCCCGGAAATTCTCGTGTATGTGACAGCTCCAACTCAACGGTCATCAGCGGTGCCGCCCCCTTCTTACGTGCAGTGGCGACAGTGATGGCTAGGGTTTGGCAGCGGTGGTCCAGGCAGAATTGATGTTAACGACTGAGCTTTCCCCTTGGGCGGTGGCGGTGCTTGGTGACAACAGGGACGACACTTCCTCCCTTTTCTACCTCATTTTTCGTCTTCTACTTCTCCTTCACTCTCCTGTGAGGCAGCAACAGTAGCCGCGGTGCCTATGGTGCCCACCGGCGCTGCTCCCCCCTTCCCCTTTTTCCCTTTGCATTCTCGCTCTCTCTCTATTCCTCTTCCCCTGTTATCTCTAATTTCTTTCTTTTCTGTGTGCAAATTTATTTATGTGGAGTGTATTCCTGCGGGAATGAACGGTGGAAAGAAAAGAAGCGTGGAGAAATAAGGGAGGGGTTAGTGTACTCTATGTGTGTTTCAGTAATTGGGTGAGGAGTATACGTATTGGATGATAACGGTACATAAAAATAAGAAATATAGAGTTAGGGTTAGAATAAAAGATATAGGATTAATATATGAATTTTACAAAATATTCAAGATAAATGACAATTTATGATTTAAATATAACATTGTGAAAATTAGTCTCGGAACACAATTTTATTTATTAATTCATTAATGAGTTCAAATAATTATTTCTAATTTAAATTATAAAATCAATATTCTAATTATTTTATAAAACAGTTTAAACCTGAAATATCTATTGCCCTCATTATTTTTCTATTACCAAAACTTTAATTTCAATTTGTATAAAATAACTCGTTATAATCAAAATTGTGCACAGATACTGATTAACTTAAAATTAAAGTATTTATCAAAATCAATTTAATCATGTCTAATAAATTAGTCTCTAAGAGCTCAAACTAATAAAATAAACCATAATTTATTCATAATAAAAATTACTTAAATTAAATTATATAACACTTCTATTTACTAAATTTTATTTCCAAAGCATATGAAATAACCAATTATAAAAATTACATAAGAATATTAATTAACTTAAACTCCAAATATTAATAAAACTAATTTAATTACTCTTAATTAATTACTTCATAAAATAAGATATCAAATTAGTAAAATAAATCGTAACTTTTTCAGGATAAAAGTTACTTAAATTAAATTGTACAATTCTTTATTATTTTTCAATTACTAAAATTATACAAAATATTCCAATATAATAAATTACTTAAGAATATTAATTGATTCAAAATAAAATTATCTCCGAGTCTATTTAATTAATTCTAATAAAATAATTTCTAAAATTATAAAGTTTAAACTTAATAAGATAAAATCACAATTTATTTATATTTAGATTTTCAAAAATGCAGGATGTTACACTTTGCTCAAGGATAGACGACGTAAACTGGCGTTCAACGCCAGTTCCATGTTGCAGTCTGGCGTCCAGCGCCAGAAACAAGTTACAAGTTGGAGTTTAACGCCAGAAACAGGTTACAACCTTGCGTTGAACGCCCAAAACAGCCCAGGCACGTGAGAAGCTTAAGTCTCAGCCCCAGCACACACCAAGTGGGCCCCAGAAGTGGATTTCTACACTATCTATCATAGTTTACTCATTTTCTGTAAACCTAGGTTACTAGTTTAGTATTTAAACAACTTTTAAAGATTTATTTTGTATCTCATGACATTTTAGATCTGAACTTTGTACTCTTTGACAGCATGAGTCTTTAAACTCCATTGTTGGGGGTGAGGAGCTCTGCTGTGTTTTGATGAATTAATGCAACTATTTCTGTTTTCTATTCAAACACGCTTGTTTCTATCTAAGATGTTCATTCGCACTTCAATATGATGGATGTGATGATCCGTGACAGTCATCACCATTGTCAACCTATGAACGCGTGCCTGACAACCACCTCCGTTCTACTTTCGATTGAATGAATATCTCTTGGATTCCTTAATCAGAATCTTCGTGGTATAAGCTAGAATCCATTGGCAGCATTCTTGAGAATCCGGAAAGTCTAAACCTTGTCTGTGGTATTCCGAGTAGGATTCAGGGATTGAATGACTGTGACGAGCTTTAAACTCGCGAGTGTTGGGCGTAGTGACAGACGCAAAAGGATCAATGGATCCTATTCTGACATGATCGAGAACCGACAGATGATTAGCCGTGCGGTGACAGCGCACCTGGACCTTTTTCACTGTGAGGACGGATGGTAGCCATTGACAACGGTGATCCACCAACACACAGCTTGCCATAGGAGGAACCTTGCGTGCATGAAGAAGAAGACAGGGAGAAAGCAGAGATTCAGAAGACAAAGCATCTCCAAAACTCCAACATATTCTCCATTACTGCATACCAAGTATTTATTTTATGTTCCCTTGTTCATTTTGAAGTCAACTGATAATTATAATTGACCTCCTAACTGAGATTTACAAGATAACCAGAGATTGCTTCAAACCAACAATCTCCGTGGGATTCGACCCTTACTCACGTAAGGTATTACTTGGACGACCCAGTGCACTTGCTGGTTAGTGGTACGAATTGTGAAAGGTGTGATTCACAATTCGTGCACCAAGTTTTTGGCGCCGTTGCTGGGGATTGTTCGTGTTTGGACAACTGACGGTTTATTTTGTTGCTTAGATTAGGAAAAAATTTTCTTTTTGGTTTAGAGTCTCTTATTATTGTTTCTGGTTAAAATTTTAGAATCCTTATTTTCTCTTTCAAAAAAATTTTTCGAAAATTATTTCTTTATTGACTTTTTCTTGTTTTTCTTGTGCCTTTTTAAAACATTAGTTTTCAAAAAAAAATATATTTTTTTATTCTTAGTTATTTAAAAATACTTCTTCAAAACAAGTGTTATATTTACTGCCCAATTGGCTAGAGAGTTGGTCTAAGTTCATGGCAATTTGGTATACTCTTTTCAAAATCTTCTTTTTCAAAAATAATTTTTCTATTAAATCTCGTACCAAACTTTAAGTTTGGTGTTTTCATGTTGATTTCACTTTGTTTTTCGAAAATTTTAGTTTGGTTTTCAAAAAAATTTTAAGTTTGGTGTTCTTTCTTCATGTTCTTGTGTTCTTGAGAGTCTTCAAAGTGTTCTTGAGTTTCCTTGTGTCTTGATCTTAAAATTTTTAAGTTTGGTGTTCCTTGGTGTTTTCCCTCCAAAATTTTCGAAAATAAGGAGTATTAGATCTAAAAATTTTAAATCTTGTACTATCTTATTGTTTTTCTCTCTCCTCTTTAAATCCAAAAATATCTTTTCTCTCTATTTTAAAGCAAATTTTCGAAATTTACCTTTAAAATTCAGATTTTTATTTCAAAATTTAAAACCTTTTTCAAAAATCATCATATCCTTTTCAAAACTTCTTAACCACTTTCTCTCTCCTCATTTTTTTCGAAAATCTTCACCTATTTTTATTTATTTTATTTTAATTTATTTTATTCTCGAAATAATTAAATAAATAAATAAATAAATAAAAATAAAATTTTTTTATTTTACATCATCTCCCTTTCTCCATCATGGATCTAAGTGGAAATGAACAGTCTAGGAGGACTCTGGGGGTCATATGCTAACCCCTCTACTGCTTCATATGGGAGTAGTATCTGCATACCGTCCATTGGAGTCAGTAGCTTTGAGTTGAATCCTCAGCTCATTATCATGGTGCAGCAAAGCTGCCAGTATTCCGGTCTTCCACAGGAAGAACCTACAGAGTTTCTGGCACAATTTTTACAAATTACTGACACAGTACATGATAAGGAAGTAGATCAGGATGTCTACAGATTATTACTGTTTCCATTTGCTGTAAAAGACCAAGCCAAGAGGTGGTTAAATAACCAACCTAAGGCTAGCATAATGACATGGAAACAACTAACAGAAAAATTTCTGAATCAATACTTTCCTCCAAAACGGATGACACAGCTAAGGCTGGACATCCAAGGCAAAGGAGATAATGAATCTCTTTATGATGCCTGGGAGAGATACAGAGAGATGCTACGAAAATGCCCCTCTGAAATGTTTTCATAGTGGGTTCAGTTAGACATCTTCTATTATGGGCTTACAGAAAGAGCTCAGATCTCTTTAGATAGCTCAGCTGGTGGATCTATCCACATGAGAAAGACAATTGAAGAAGCTCAAGAGCTCATTGATACAGTTGCCAGAAATCAGCATCTGTACCTAAGCAGTGACTCTTCCATGAAAGAAGAGGTTAAAACAGTAACTGCTGAACTCAGTCCTGCAGAGCAAGCTGCTGAATTCAATCAGCAATTGGATTTTCTAACAAAGCAATTAGCTGAATTCAAGGATAAACTACAAGAGACAAGGATGGCTAATATAAACATGGAAGTACAATTAAAGCAGCAGCTGTCAAAACAAATAACAGAAGAATGCCAAGCAGTTCAATTAAAAAGTGGGAAGACATTAAATACCCCACCTCAAGGCAGCAAGAAGCCAAGAAATGAGCAAACCACCTAAAATCCACCTGAGGACAGTAAGAGCCCAGGGAAAAATAATTTTGGCGCTAAAACGCCAGAAATTGGGTGGAAGGCTGGCGCTGAACGCCTAGATCATGCTCAGGACTAGCGTTCAATGCCAGAAACAAGCAAGGATCTGGCGTTGAACGCCCAAAAGAAGCATAGTTCTGGCATTCAGACACCAGGAACAGATGAGGAGCTGGCGTCTAACGTCACTCCAGCTTCTAACTCTGGCACTCAATTGCCAGTAAGGGATCAGACACACACTAGTGCTGATGACAACCCATCTAAAAAGGCTTCTTCAACCACTTCTGTAGGAAATAAACTTACATCAACTAAGGTTGAGGAATATAAAGCCAAGATACCTTATCCTCAAAAACTCCGCAAAGAGAAGCAGGATAAGCAGTTTGCCTGCTTTGCAGACTATCTCAGGACTCTTGAAATAAAGATTCCGTTTGCAGAGGCACTTGAGCAAATACCCTCCTATGCCAAGTTCATGAAAGATATCTTGAGTCATAAGAAGGATTGGAGAGAAACTGAAAGAGTTCTTCTCACTGAAGAATGCAGTGCAGTCATTCTGAAAAGCTTCCCAGAAAAGCTTAAAGATCCCGGGAGCTTTATGATACCATGCATATTAGAGGGTAACTGCACCAAGACAGCTCTATGTGATCTTGGGGCAAGCATCAACCTAATCCCTGCATCCACTATCAGAAAGCTTGGCTTGACTGAAGAGGTCAAACCAATCCGGATCTGTCTTCAACTTGCTGATGGCTCCATTAAATACCCATCAGGCATAATTGAGGACATGATTGTCAAGGTTGGGCCATTTGCCTTCCCTACTGACTTTGCAGTGCTGGAAATGGAGGAGCACAAGAGTGCAACTCTCATTCTAGGAAGACCATTCCTAGCAACTGTACGAACCCTCGTTGACGTCCAAAAAGGGGAGATAACCCTGAGAGTCAATGAAGATGAGTTTAAGTTGAATGTTGTCAAAGCTATGCAACATCCAGACACATCAGACGATTGCTTGGGTGTTGATATTATTGACTCCCTAGTGGAAGAGGTCCATATGACTGAGAGTCTCGAATCAGAGCTAGAGGACATTTTTAAAGATGTTCAGCCTGATCTGGAGGAACTAGAGGAAATAAAAGAACCTCTGAAAACTCCTCAGGAAGAGGAGAAACCTCCTAAAACTGAGTTCAAACCACTACCACCATCCCTGAAATATGCATTTCTGGGAGAAGGTGACACTTTTCCTGTAATCATAAGCTCTGCTTTAGGGCTACAGGAAGAGAAAGCACTAATTCAGGTGCTAAGAACACACAAGACAGCTCTTGGGTGGTCCATAAGTGATCTTAAGGGCATTAGCCCAGCCAGATGCATGCACAAGATCCTATTGGAGGATGATGCTAAGCCAGTGGTTCAACGACAGAGGCGGCTAAATCCCGCCATGAAGGAGGTGGTGCAGAAAGAGGTCACTAAGTTACTAGAGGCTGGGATTATCTATCCTATTTCTGATAGCCCCTGGGTGAGCCCTGTCCATGTTGTCCCTAAGAAGGGAGGAATGACAGTGGTTCATAATGAAAAGAATGAACTGGTTCCTACAAGAACAGTTACAGGGTGGCGTATGTGTATTGACTACAGAAGGCTCAATACAGCCACCAGGAAGGATCACTTCCCTTTACCATTCATAGACCAGATGCTAGAGAGACTAGCAGGTCATGAATATTACTGCTTTTCTGATGGCTATTCAGGTTACAACCAAATTGCAGTAGATCCTCAGGACCAAGAGAAAACAGCATTCACATGTCCTTCTGGAGTGTTTGCCTACAGAAGGATGCCTTTTGGTCTGTGTAATACACCTGCAACCTTTCAGAGGTGCATGCTCTCTATTTTCTCTGATATGGTAGAGAAGTTTCTGGAAGTCTTCATGGATGACTTTTCAGTATTTGGAGACTCATTCAGTTCCTGCCTTAACCATTTAGCACTTGTTCTGAAAAGATGCCAAGAGACCAACCTAGTTTTAAATTGGGAAAAATGTCACTTTATGGTGACTGAAGGGATTGTCCTTGGGCATAAAATTTCAAACAAGGGAATAGAGGTGGATCAAGATAAAGTTGAAGTAATTGAAAAATTACCACCACTTGCCAATGTTAAGGCAATCAGAAGCTTTCTGGGGCATGCAGGATTCTATAGGAGGTTTATAAAGGATTTTTCAAAAATTGCAAAAACCTCTGAGCAATCTGCTAGCTGCTGACACACCATTTGTGTTTGACACAAAGTGTCTGCAGGCGTTTGAGACCCTGAAAGCTAAGTTGGTCACAGCACCAGTTATTTCTGCACCAGACTGGACATTACCATTCGAACTAATGTGTGATGCCAGTGACCATACCATTGGTGCAGTATTGGGACAGAGGCATAACAAGCTTCTGCATGTCATTTATTATGCTAGCAGTGTTTTAAATGATGCCCAGAAAAATTACACAACCACAGAAAAAGAATTACTTGCAGTGGTTTATGCCATTGACAAGTTTAGATCCTACTTAGTAGGATCAAAAGTGATTGTGTACACTGACCATACTGCTCTTAAATATCTACTCACAAAGCAGGATTCAAAGCCCAGGCTCATAAGATGGGTGTTGCTTTTGCAAGAGTTTGATATAGAAATAAGAGACAGAAAAGGGACAGAGAATAAAGTAGCTGATCACCTGTCCCGGATAGAACCAGTAGCAGAAGCATCCCTCCCTCCTACTGAGATCTCTGAAACCTTTTCGGATGAGCAATTGATTGCTATTCAGGAAGCTCTGTGGTTTGTAGACATTGCAAACTATAAGACACAAGGTTCTCCTTCTGTAACCATGGAGAGGAAGCATGAAAAGCTTCTCTCACTACAGAGTCAACCAAAGCCCCCACAGTCAAACTCTAAGTTTGGTGTTGGGAGGCCACAACAAAACTCTAAGTTTGGTGTTGAACCCCCACATTCAACTTCTAAGTTTGGAGTTGGGAGGTCCCAACCTTGCTCTGATTATCTGTGAGGCTCCATGAGAGCTCACTGTCAAGCTATTGACATTAAAGAAGCGCTTGTTGGGAGGCAACCCAATGTTATTTAATTATATCTATTTATTTTCCATGGCTATTTTATGTTTTCTTTAGGTTGATGATCATGTGAAGTCACAAAAACAAATGGAAAATCAAAAAACAGAATGAAAAACAGCATGAAAAATAGCACACCCTGGAGGAAGATCATTTTGGCGTTTAAACGCCAGAAACAAGCATCTGTCTGGCATTTAACGCCAGAAACAAGCACCAAGCTGGCGTTTAACGCCAGAAACAAGCATCCGTCTGGCGTTAAACGCCAGGATTGCACAGTAAGGGCATTTTATACGCCTAATTGGAGCAGGGATGCTAAATTCTTGACCTCACTGGATCTGTGGACCCCACAGGATCCCCACTTACCTCACCATTCAAATTCAAACTATTCCCCTCCCAAACCCACCCATTCACACACTTCCATCTCCTCCATCTTCTCCACTTCTTTCTTCTTTTGCTCGAGGACGAGCAAACCTTTTAAGTTTGGTGTGGTAAAAGCATTGCTTTTGGTTTTCCATCATTCAGAGGTAGAGCAATTGACTGCAGATCAAAGAGCTATGAGGAAAGAGCAACAAAGGCAAGGAAGAAACATAGAGGAGCTCAAGAGCACCATTGGTCCTTCAAGAAGAGGAAGACGCCACCCTCATTAAGGTGGACCCATTCCTTAATCTCCTTGTTCTTATTTTCCTGTTTTTCATTTACTATGCTTCATGTTTAATTATGTTTGTGTCTTCACTATATGATCACTAGTATCTAAGTGTCTATGTCTTAATGATATGAATGTCTTAAGAATCCATCACCTTTCTTAAATGAAAATTGTTTTCTGAAAAAGAAAAAGAAGTACATGAATTTCGAATTTTAAAATAGTTTAATTATTTTGATGTGGTGGCAATACTTTTTGTTTTCTGAATGAATGCTTGAAGAGTGCATATGTCTTTTGAATTTGTTGTTTATGAATGTTAAATTTTTTGGCTCTTGAAAGAATGATGAAAAAGGAGAAATGTTATTTGATAATCTGAAAAATCATAAAAATGTTTCTTGAAGCAAGAAAAAGCAGTGAAAAACAAAGCTTGCAGAAAAAAATAGCGAAAAAAAAAAGAGAAAAAGCAAGCAGAAAAAGCCAAAAGCTCTTAAAACCAAAAGGCAAGAGCAAAAAGTCAGTAGCCCTTAAAACCAAAAGGCAAGGGTAAATAAAAAGGATCCCAAGGCTTTGAGCATCAGTGGATAGGAAGGCCTAAAGGAATAAAATCCTAGCCTAAGCGGCTAAACCAAGCTGTCCCTAACCATGTGCTTGTGGCGTGAAGGTGTCAAGTGAAAACTTGAGACTGAGCGGTTAAAGTCAAGGCCCAAAGCAAAAGAAGAGTGTGCTTAAGAACTCTGGACACCTCTAATTGGGGACTCTAGCAAAGCTGTGTCACAATCTGAAAAGGTTCACCCAGTTATGTGTCTGTGGCATGTATGTATCCGGTGGTAATACTGGAAAACAGAGTGCTTAGGGCCACGGCCAAGACTCATAAAGTAGCTGTGTTCAAGAATCAACATACTGAACTAGGAGAATCAATAACACTATCTAAATTCTGAGTTCCTATAGATGCCAATCATTCTGAACTTCAAAGGATAAAGTGAGATGCCAAAACTGTGCAGAAGCAAAAAGCTAATAGCCCCGCTCATCTAATTAACACTGATCTTCATAGATGTCTTTGGAATTCATTGTATATTCTCTTCTTTTTATCGTACTTTATTTTTAGTTGCTTGGGGACAAGCAACAATTTAAGTTTGGTGTTGTGATGAGCGGAAAATTTATACGCTTTTTGGCATTGTTTTTACTTAGTTTTTAGTATGATTTAGTTGGATTTTAGTATATTTTTATTAGTTTTTAATTAAAAATCACATTTCTGGACTTTACTATGAGTTTGTGTATTTTTCTGTGATTTCAGGTATTTTCTGGCTGAAATTGAGGGAGCTGAGCAAAAATCTGATTCAGGCTGAAAAAGGACTGCTGATGCTGTTGGATTCTGACCTCCCCGCACTCAAAGTGGATTTTCTGGAGCTACAGAACTTTAAATGGCGCGCTCTCAATTGCTTTGGAAAGTAGACATCCAGGGCTTTCCAGTGATATATAATAGTCTATACTTTGCTCAAGGATAGATGACGTAAACTAGCGTTCAACGCGAGTTCCATGTTGCAGTCTGGCGTCCAGCGCTAGAAACATGTTACAAGTTGGAGTTCAACGCTAGAAACAGGTTACAACCTGGCGTTGAACGCCCAAAACAGCCCAGGCACGTGAGAAGCTTAAGTCTCAGCCCCAGCACACACCAAGTGGGCCCCAGAAGTGAATATCTGCACTATCTATCATAGTTTACTCATTTTCTGTAAACCTAGGTTACTAGTTTAGTATTTAAACAACTTTTAGAGATTTATTTTGTATCTCATGACATTTTAGATCTGAACTTTGTACTCTTTGATGGCATGAGTCTCTAAACTCCATTGTTGGGGGTGAGGAGCTCTGCTGTGTTTCGATGAATTAATGCAACTATTTCTATTTTCTATTCAAACACGCTTGTTTCTATCTAAGATGTTCATTCGCACTTCAATATGATGGATGTGATGATCCGTGACAGTCATCACCATTCTCAACCTATGAACGCGTGCCTGACAACCACCTCCGTTCTACTTTCGATTGAATGAATATCTTTTGGATTCCTTAATCAGAATCTTCGTGGTATAAGCTAGAATCCATTGGCAGCATTCTTGAGAATCTGGAAAGTCTAAACCTTGTCTGTGGTATTCTGAGTAGGATTCAGGGATTGAATGACTGTGACGAGCTTTAAACTCGCGAGTGTTGGGCGTAGTGACAGACGCAAAAGGATCAATGGATCCTATTCTGACATGATCGAGAACCGACAGATGATTAGCCGTGCGGTGACAGCGCACCTGGACCTTTTTCACTGAGAGGACGGATGGTAGCCATTGACAACGGTGATCCACCAACACACAGCTTGCCATAGGAGGAACCTTGCGTGTGTGAAGAAGAAGACAGGGAGAAAGCAGAGATTCAGAAGACAAAGCATCTCCAAAACTTCAACATATTCTCCATTACTGCATACCAAGTATTTATTTTATGTTCCCTTGTTCATTTGGAAGTTAACTGATAATTATAATTGACCTCCTAACTGAGATTTACAAGATAACCAGAGATTGCTTCAAACCAACAATCTCCGTGGGATTCGACCCTTACTCACGTAAGGTATTACTTGGACGACCCAGTGCACTTGCTGGTTAGTGGTACGAATTGTGAAAGGTGTGATTCACAATTCGTGCACCACTCATATACCTCTACCACCTCATTCTTCTTTACTGAAAATTCACTTGACCCAGAGGCCTCTTCATCTTGCTCTTCTACTTCCTCATTTATAGATTGTTCTTTATCCTCAATTCTTGGCACTCCTAAGTTTCTTCTGCTTTGCTCTAAGTGCCCATTCATCTTCTTGAAGAGGATTTCTTTCCAGGATTGTTTGTGTCTTTCCTAGAGTTGTCCTTGTCTTTCAATGACTTGGTATCGACTTTCCAAGGATTCTTTGGACTATTGAAGGTAATCCTCAACTGCTAGTTCAAGAGATGAAAGTTGAGAGTAATTTTGGTGACATGGATGTGTTGTGGAAAAGTTGTGTTGAGGGGTGTGGGATGAATTTTGTGGTTGGTGGAATGAATTGTATGGATCTTGGAGGAAGCTTTGTGTTGAGGTATAGTCAAGTAATGAAAGATTTTCAAATGAAAAATGGGCCGGGGGGGGTGAAGTTGGACAACTTTGCATAAATAAGTTGAAGGTTTGCTCAAGTGATGATGGCTCTTGATTAATGGAGTATGACACATTGGGTGCTTTCTGATTTTGATCCTCCCAAGCACAACTTGAAGAATTGTTGAATTCATCACAGTATGGATCATCTTGTGGCATTGGTGGACAATTTTGCATGAATTTATTGAAAGTATAATCAAGAGATGATGTCTCTTGCTGAGTATCATATGGAGCACTAGAATTCCCTTCCCAGCCATAGTTAGTGTTAGTATCATAACAGTATGATTTACTTTGTGGCTCTGGGAGGAAATTCCTTTCACTTGATTGTTCACACTCTTGTTGATATGCACAGACACCATGAGGATAATGACATAAATCATTTTGTGGTTCTGGACAATATCTCATGTGATTTGCTTGATCAATTTGTGGCTCTGGAGCATATCCCCATTGATTGGATTGCTCAGAATATGTGATTTCTTGTTGATATTCCCATCCACCATTAGGATAATGACTTGAATCATATTGTGATGGTGGGCAATATCCTATGAAATTTGTTTGATCAAAAGATGAGTTGAACTCCATTTGAATTTTGTAGGACACACCACCAAAGAAAACTTAAATTCATATCTCAGGTAAGATTTGTTTAGTGAGGCAAAAACACAAACACCTTGGTGTCAACTCAGAACAGAAAATTAAAAGAACAAAAACAAAGAAAATGCTAAATCTAAACTTCTCACCCACTTAATCATTGTCGATCTAAATCAATCCCCGGCAACGACGCAAAAAACTTGATGGGTGAAAATTAGATTTCCACACAAACTCACTGGCAAGTAGTAATAACTCACATGAGTGAGGTCGATCCCACAGGGATTGATGGATCGAGCAACTTTAGTGAGGTGATTAGTCTAGTCAAGCTAACAGTATTGAGTGGAGTGAAAATTTGATAACCGAATGTAAATTGCAGAAAACTGTAAATTACAGAATGTAAATTAGCAGAAGCTTAAAGGGCAAGAAAAGTAAATTGCAGCAGATCTAACATGCAGGAAGTAAATTTATAGAATCTTAAAGAACGAGAAATGTAGATTGCAGCAAATGTAAAGGGAATTGGGTGCTGGGAACTTAAATCAAAATTCAGAATAATTGCAGAAGATGGAAATTGCAGGAAAGTAAATTGGGAGCAATGTAAACAGAAAAGTAAAATTGCAGAGAAGGAAATTGGAGCTGAGGATTGTAGAAATTGAAATTTGCATAAACTGAATTCAAGAATATAGAAAGTGCAGAAAAATAAAAGTGTATCAAAGAGAGCCTTCTATTTTACTCCTACTCCTACTCCTACTGCTGCCTAGCAGCCTAACAGATCTCCCTAATGAAATGAAATTGATACCTTTATATAGGCTTTACAAAATGAAAATGAAATTGAAATTGTAAACAAATTACAATTTAAATGAAATTCCTAATCTAGCTTTTTCTTGTGCCTTCGAGTCATGTCGATGGGCTTTGCTTGTTTTGGGGCTTCAATGAAATAGGTTGATTTGGATTTGGCTTTGAATAAGTGGGTCAAGGATGGCTTGGTTCTCCTTCCAGTAGAGCGCTCAGTTGACAAAGTGAATGCTATGTTCACTCCCTTTGGTGTGCATTTGGTGCGCTAATTGTTCCCTTTAGTGCTCTCTTTATGAATGCTGCGCTAGATATTTGAGCGCTACCCTTTCTCCTTAGGTGCGCGCCTTTCTTCCTTGCTAGCGCTCTTCCAATGAGCGCCCAGTTATGTTAGTGAGCGCTACTTTGTGCGCACGGATGGCAAAACCTTTGCCTCCAAGTGTGGCATCGAAAACGCTCACTTAGTGAGCGTGGCGCTCACTTGGGGAATGAACGCCAGCCATGTGGCGTTCTCCTTCTTAACGCAACGCTTCTCTGATTTAGTCATGGGCCATGCTTTTTAAAGCGTGGCCTAAGGCTCCAAAGTGTGTCTAAACTCTAAAATGTGCCCCAAAATTCTTCTTTTCTTCTTTTGAGTTGATTTTGTGCTATTTTGCTTCTTTTTCCGCTTATTTCCTTCAAAATTTATAAAATCAAAAGATCAAAGAAATATACCATTGAAGCACAAAAGCATTCAATATTTAAGCACTAATATTCAATTTCTTGTATGAAAAAGCATAGAAAAACATGACATGATAACATGTCATCACAGGTTGATCCCAATTTAGGCCTCCCACAATAGGAGCTGTGGTCAAAGCTTCCTTCAACTTGTCAAAAGCCTATTTGCAATCCTCATCAAAATTGAATTCTACATCTTTTTGAAGTAGGCGGGAAAGGGGTAAAGCGACTTAACTAAAATTCTTTATGAACCGGCGGTAAAAACCTGCGTGGCCAAGGAAGGAACGAATCTCCCTCACCGAGGAGGGGTAAGGTAAACTCGAAATAACATCGATCTTAGCAAGGTCTACGGAAATTCCGTCTTTAGATACAATATGACCTAACACTATACCTTGTTTCACCATAAAATGGAATTTTTCAAAGTTCAATACAAGGTTAGTATTGGTGCATCGTTCTAGTACCCGAGCTAAGTTCTCTAAACATGCATCAAAGGAGCTACCATAAATGCTAAAATTGTCCATGAAAACTTTCATGCAATTCTCCAAAAGATCTGAGAAAACACTTGTCATGCACCTTTGGAATGTTGCTGGTGCGTTGCATAAGCCAAATGCCATTCTCTTACACGCAAACATTCGAAAGGGGCAAGTAAAGGTGGTTTTCTCCTGATCCTCAGGAGCTATATGAATCTGGAAGTACCCCATATATCCATCTAAAAAGCAATAATGGGATTTATCTGCCAAGCGATCCAACATTTGGTCTATGAACAGCAATGGGTAGTGGTCCTTCCGCGTTGCCTGATTCAGCCGGCGGTAATCTATGCACACTCGCCAAGTATTTTGAATCCGGGTTGCAACGAGCTCTCCACTTTCTGTTTTCACCATGGTTACTCCGGATTTCTTCGGCACTACTTGGACGGGACTTATCCACTCACTATCTAAAATGGGGTAGATGAGGTCCGCTTCCAAGAGGCAAGTTACTTCCTTCTTGACTACATCAAGGATTGTGGGATTTAGCCGTATTTGCGGTTGCCGGACCGGCTTAGCACCTTCTTCCAAGAAAATTCTATGAAGGCACACTTGCGGGCTTATTCCCACAATGTCACTTAAGCTCCATCCGATTGCTTTCTTATACTTCCGGATAACCTCAAGGAGTTGCTACCTCTTGATTGAAAGATCGGTTGCCACTATCACCGGGAACTTGTGCTCCTTGTCAAGGAATGCATATTTAACATGGGGTGGAAGCGGCTTCAAATCTTCCCTTGCTTCTTGAAGTGGTAGCTTACCCTCTCGGTCATGGGGAACTTGTGAAGTAATTTCATCTTCTTCATCCTCAAGTTCTCCCTTTTTGGAGCTCTCTTCATCTACAAGATCTCCCTTGGGCTCATGGTGGTTGCCTATCTTGAGCTCATCCTCTCTTCCGCCCTCAACAAGGCTCTCACCCACATCAATGGATTCCTCCATAGGTAGAGTGGCTTGAAAGTCCATCTCTTCAAGTGATTTTCCTCCTTGTGGGGTTATAGCATCAATGCTAGACTTTAGAGTTGGTGGAGGCAGCAAGTGTGAATCACTAGGCATCCCAAGTTGTGGAGGGGCAAGGTTGCTAGGGGTTGAATGAGGGGGTGTCAAGCGGGACAAAACTTCGGCAAGAGTTGCCATACAATCATCTTGTTTTCTTTGAAATTCCCGTTGTTCTTGGATGAGAGCTTGAAAGTTATGCTCCTCGTGAGAGAGGTTGATGCAAGTGGAATGGTGATGGAATCTAGGTTGTCCTATATAAGGCGACGGGTAGGTTGGTTGAGAAAAAGTTGGTGGTGGGAAGGGTAAAGGGGCTTGAGAGTACAATGGTTGTGGCTCATATAGAGGGTATGGAGGGGGAAAATTGTAATGATGAGGTGTTACACTTGGAGTGAGAGGTTGGTAAACACTAGGATCATAGGATCCTTGCTGCCAAGAATTTCTTGCTTGTAACCCTCCTTCGAATTAGTCTCCTATACCTTGACGTGAACTAGTGTTGGAATTGTTACTCCCTGCAACATGATAACAACCAGACTCCAAGCAAAAAGGGTGATAACTCATGATAGAAAGGATAAATAAAGTGCAACAATACTAATAGAAGCAATAGATAAATGAATATATACTCTAGTTATATCTATCTATCTAGAACTAGACCAACAAAAATGTTAGTTACTATTACTACTTAGGTAGAGGCGCCATCTACAAATTAGTACCAAGTAGCAACAAGAACCAAATATTCACACTATTTACATATTCACAACAACCAAAATTTTAGCACTCATTGCACTTGAAGTGACTCCCCGGCAACGGCGCCAAATTTGATGGCCGGCCGGATTCACCGTCAATCTAGGTTTTCACAAATTATAATCTTATCGTTGAAAGTATAGCCTAGACCAACGATCAATCCACCACATCAAATGTTTAATCTAAAGATATGTCAGAATTCAAAACCAATTCAATTTCGGGAGTTTTAATTCCTGAGTCGTCTCCCAAGGACACTTGAGACCAATGAGTGTGCAATCTTGGTTGTGAGGATCATGGGATTTGTAATGAAGAGATAAACATATAAAGTAATGAAAGAACATGCAAAATTGTAATAAATGAACTAATAAAGGAATTAATAAAGTAACTATGCAATATAGACAAGTAAAGTGTAAAAGGAACTAATGTAAATGTGTATAAAGGGATTGAAGCATAAAAGGCATCTTGGCTTGGAGTGAGCTAAGGGTCCTTTCCTTGTTGGAACCACAACCATGCCAACTAGAATGGATCAATCTCATTTGATCAACTCTCACATCAGAAAGTAAGTTAAATGAGTATAAGTGTTCTTAACACACAAATCCTAAATTGCTTGCTAATTAACTTAGCAACAACATAGCATTAGTGGGAACAAGAACAATTAACAATCCAAAATTGACACTAAATGTTGGACATTCCAACTCTAGAAACCCAATTGCTCACTTTTCCCAAGCCAAGAGATAGAAAACTAGCCCAAAATCATGCTTGACATTTTGTCAAACACTTGGTGGGCAAAAATCTTAAACATGGGAAAACTGAGAAAAAGCTTGAAACCAAAAGCAATAAATGATCTCAATCAACAATAAAGACTCAAGAAAGCCTGTAACACTCATCGAACATCAATTTCGTCAACAAGAAAAAGAAATTGCAAAGGAGAAGTGAAATTGAACTATAACTTGAATTATAAGAAAGTGTAAGAACAATGTAACTATAAAGAGTAATATCAATAGATACTTACAATGGGAATTAGCAAAATCCAAGATCAAAATTGAAATGGCACTTGAATATAAAAACCCTAGTATAAACCCTAGTAGAGAAGATGATGGAAAACATAAAGAAAAACTACACTAAAAACTATCTACCACTACTCTTAAGCTATTCTAATGTTATCCTATACTATGATCATAATTCTCCCTTCCTTATGAGCTAAATGGCTTCAGAAATGGGCCTCAAATCCATCAAAATTGCGAGTCACGTGCTATTTTAATGAAGGCATGTGTGTCCGCACACTCTGCGAAAAATCTCGACCCGTGCGTATGCACAGGAGGTTGTGCGCACGCACACTAGGCGATACTTGACTGGACGCGCGACTCGGCTCACGTGCACGCGTGGCTCTGATTCAATGGCTGTGCGTACGCACACAGCTCTGTGCGCGCGCACACTAGGCTGAGCTCTTCTCCTTTGAATCTTCATGCTTCCTCCACTTTGAATGCTCTTCTTTCATTTTCTCCAAGCCATTCCTGCCTTATACCTCTGAAATCACTAACAAATAACATCAAGGCATCGAATGGAAGGTAATTGGAATGAATTTAATCAAATTAGGCACAAAAGAGCATGTTTTCATAATCAAGCACAATTTAGGAGGAAAGTTCAAATGCATGCTATTTAGTGGAATAAGTGCAAGTTTATATGATGGAATCCATTCAATTTCAAACAAAAATCATCATCAAATATGGATTCATCAACGACCTCGCAAAGCAAGCACGACCTCAAAGAAATAATAAGAGCCAAAAAAGTTGAAAGCAACAGGAGGCCCAAACGTGCTCAGCTAAAGGGGAACAGCTCCGTTCAATAAAGGAACAATCTCGAAATAGGCCTACAAAGAAGTCGTTCGAACTAAAAAGTTTCTATAGAACACTGAAAAGTTGTCGGACAAGTTACTACACCAAGCCACCAGGATCACCTCGCCAAAGCAGAGGACAGACAACATAAACTCAAAAGGCATGATCCAAAGGGCAAGGGTAAAAAACTCACACTACAAACAAGGAGGTCGGACAAGAAAAGTACTGATGCCAAGGCATCATAGGCTAGTTTCACTAGCATTTTTCTGTTAGTTTTAGTTGTTTTATGCATTTTCTTGAGCTTAAAGTAACCAAAAATGGTTAAATGAAGAACAAAGTAATGAACCATCCAAACAATATGATTTTGATGCAAATTCCATGAGTTTTAGTTATATTACTTAAATGCTATGAATGGAAGATTTCTCATGAAATTTTGCAAGACTTTGATGCAATTGTTTGGATGATTTCAGGGAAGAAGAGGCTAAGCAAGGAAGCAACAAAATCAATAAAGGAAGCTGGAATATCACATGTGGAGTTTAAGTTCCAGTTTAAGCCTAAACTGGAGCTTAAACGCCAAAATCATGAAGGATAAAGAATGCTGGGATTGAAGTTTAACCTCCAGTTTGACCTCAAACTGGAGGTTAAACGCCAGAATGAAAAGCCTCACTAAAGAAGCATTCCACGTTTAACCTCCAGTTTGACCTCAAACTGGAGGTTAAACGCCAGAATGAGTATGCCACCCAGGGAGGAGTTCCACGTTTAACCTCCAGTTTGACCTCAAACTGGAGGTTAAACGCCAGAACCAGGAAGAGTACCAGGGAGCCATTCCACGTTTAAGCTCCAGTTTGACTCAAACTGGAGCTTAAACGTGTTCGATAGCTTTTCTACTCCAGGGTTGCTCTCTCCATTTCCACGTTTAACCTCCAGTTTGACCTCAAACTGGAGGTTAAACGTGTTCGACACCTCCAGGGCTACCATTCTAAGCTTCCACGTTTAACCTCCAGTTTGACCTCAAACTGGAGGTTAAACGTGTTCGACCTCCAGTATGCCTCCACCCTTTTCCACGTTTAACCTCCAGTTTGACCTCAAACTGGAGGTTAAACGTGTTCGACCTCCAGGGCTGCCCTTCCTATCTCCACGTTTAAGCTTCAGTTTAACCTTAAACTGAAACTTAAACGTGTTCGACTACATGACTCTCCAGGGCTACCTTCTTCCATTTCCACGTTTAAGCTTTAGTTTAACCTTAAACTGAAGCTTAAACGTGCTTCTACAAAAGGCCTCACTGGAAGTGTCTGGCGTTTAAGCTGCAGTTTAAGCTTAAACTACAACTTAAACGCCACTCTTGGAAAAGGTTTCTGGGCCAAAAATATTGTGATTTAAGTTAGTCTTTGAGCACAAATATTAACTTAAACTTACTTTGGTATGAAACCCAATTGAATATCATGGTTTATGGGATTGGGCCTGAAGGATTGATGAGTTTGAAATCTCAATTTATTGAGTCATGTGTCATTATTTGATTATCACTAAGTTGGCTCAATAAATGTTACAGGATTTGGATCAACAACCTCATCAAGATTATGGATCATAAACCCAAGGCAAAAGGAAAGCAAGGAGAGGCCTCAAAGCCCAAGAAGCACAACTGAAGCTCAATATAGAAAGTGTATAAATAGGATAGAAGTTAAGTTAGAGTGGACTTTTACTTTTCACTTTTAGCTAGTTTTCCTTTTCTTTGTAATTGAATTCAGAGCTATGATTCACTAAACCCCCTTTCATTGGGTTAGGGAGCTCTATTGTAATTCAATGAATCAATAATAGTTTATCTTCTTCTTCAATCTTTTCTCTTGAATTTTGTTAGAAAGCTTCTCGATCTAATTCCATTGAGTAGTTGTCTTGGGAAAGAAACTACTCATACTTGGAATCCTTCGGAGCCTTGGGAAAGGAATGGAGGATTCATGCTAGAGAAGCTTTCTCACAGTGGATTGGATTGGGGTTTGGATGGATATTGTGACATGTAATCCTACCAAATTGTGGTTCATGAAATTGTGTGGTATAATCAGTGATCAAGCATCATCTCTTCTTATGAACATTTAAACCAAGGGATTGGGAATTTGTTTGTTTTTAGAGAGCATTGGTGAGCCAAGGAATTGGGATCCAATCATATAAGATTGCCAAGCAAAATTCAATGAACGCATTGGTTGAGGAAAAGATAAACATATTTTGATTCGGAGATCTCAATATCTCCTATAACCCAATGAATTCCCCATTTCTGATTTCCACTTTCTCTTTACATTCTGCAACTCAATTCTTGCAATCACCCCCATTCCCTTTTAATTTCAGCAATTTACATTCTGCTCTTTAATTCATGCAATTTAAGATTCAGCCATTTAATTTTCTTGTCATTTACTTTTCCCGCCAATTTTACATTCCGCAATTCTCATCTCAAATCTTGATTCAGCTCAACTAGAACACACTTCTAATCCGAATTGCTCACTCAACCAATCCTTGTGGGATTCGACCTCACTCTATTGTGAGTTTTTACTTGACGACGATAACCGGTGCACTTGCCGGAAGGAATTTTGCCGATCGTGCAATTTCCTAAATCGTAGCATAACAAGTTTATGTGCATCAAGTTTATGGCGCCGTTGCCGGGGATTGGTTTTCGATTGACAATTCTCAAATTGGAAGCTAACTAGATTGAGCAATTTTCTCTTGCTTTGTTAATTCTGTTCAAGATACTTGTTGAATTTTAATTTCTGCACTTGGTTACATGCTTTCCTTCTTTATGCCTTTAAATTCATGCAACTAACTCACTGACTCACTAACTGTTTGAATTAATTCCTCAATTGAGCTAACCATACTCTTCCATTAACCAAGAGTATTTCACTTGTTTGTGTTTGAGCTGTGTTCTTGTATGACAGGTAGGAGAGGAGAGACATAAACTCCTCCATATACCGAACCAGAGAGGACCCTTCATAGACTTAGAAGGGAAGCAAGAGGGAAGAGAGTAGTGGGAGAAGAGGAATCTGAAGGAGAATCTGAGGACAATTTTGAGGAAGCTTTAGATCTCAACATGGATAGAGAAGTTCACAACCATGAGAGAGCTGATGGAAACGATGCCATCCCTGAGAGGAGGGTTCTTAGTTCATACATAAACCCAACCTCTGGGAATTGTGGTAGTAGCATCCAGAAACCACCCATTCAGGCCAACAATTTTGAGCTCAAGCCACAGCTAATATCACTTGTGGAAAATCATTGTTCCTTTGGAGGAAGTGCTAATGAAGACCCAAACCAACATCTCACAAAATTCCTGAGAATTTGTGACACTGTGAAGTCCAATGGAGTCCAGGAAGATGCCTATAAACTGCTTTTGTTCCCATTTTCACTTAGGGACAAAGCAGCTAAGTGGCTGGAATCATTCCCAAGGGGGAGTCTAACAACATGGGATGAGGTGGAAAGCAAGTTTCTGGCACGTTTCTACCCTCCACAAAAGGTCAATAGGCTTCGATCTGAGGTTCAGACTTTTAGACAACAAGATGGTGAAACTCTCTACGAGGCATGGGAGAGATTCAAGGACTTGACAAGGAAATGCCCACCAAACATGTTCCATGATTGGGTGCAACTGCACATCTTCTATGATGGGCTCTCTTATGAATCAAGGAAGGCTGTAGACCATTCATCAGGAGGTTCATTGAACAGGAAAAAGACTGTGGAAGAAGCCATTGAAGTGATCGAGACAGTGGCTGAGAATGAGTACTACTATGCATCAGAAAGGCACAACACTAAGGGAGTCATGGAGCTGAACCATGTTGATACAATTCTAGCCCAAAACAAGGTGTTTGCCAAGCAACTAGCAGAGCTTACCAGGCAATTAGAAACAAAGCAAGTGGCTGCAATACACACACAAGATCAAGAGGAAGTAGGCATTGAAGGAGGTGATTGGGATGAGGCTAACTATGTGGGAAACCAACAAAGGCAATCATATGATCCACATTCCAACACTTACAACCCAGGCTGGAGAAACCACCCAAACTTTGGGTGGGGAAACCAACAAACCCCACCACAAAACCACAAACCTTACAACCACAACCAACATAACAATTCCACATACCAAAACTCCAACCAAAGATCATACCAAGCCACACAAAACACTTACCACCAACCATCATATCATGGCCAAAATAATCAACATACCCAACCTAATCCGAACCAACAATTTCAAGATCAATTAAACCGGATAGAAGGAATGCTTGCAACCATGAGCCAAGACATAATTGAATTGAAAGCTTTTAAGGAAGAAGTAAATTCTAACTTGCAAAACCAAGGAGCTGCCATCCAGAAGCTAGAAAATCAAATTTTGTATTTGACTAAGCAAGCCCCTGGGACAAGCGGTTCTCATGCTGCCAAGGCTATTGCAAGGGAGGAATGTAAGGCCATAACCCTCAGAAGTGGAAAGAATCTAAAGGAGATTTCAAGGGAAACCACAGAGGATGAAGCAAAGGAAAATGTGAAAGACAAAGAACAAGGACAATTTGTTACACCGTTTGCAACAAAAGAAAAAGAAAAAGAGGTCTTGAAGCCTTACACACCTAAAGCACCTTATCCTCAACGTTTGATGAAAAGTGAAAAGGATGGCCAATTCTCCAGGTTCTTGGAGATTTTCAAGAAGCTTCAAATCAACATTCCCTTTGCTGAGGCAATAGAGCAAATGCCACTCTATGCAAAATTCTTAAAAGAATTAATGACCAAGAAGAGAAGCTGGAGAAATGAGGAAACTGTGTTGTTAACTGAAGAATGCAGTGCCATCATTCAGCACAAATTGCCTCAGAAATTGAAGGACCCAGGCAGTTTCCAAATCCCCTGCATTATAGGAGAAGTCATGGTGGAGAAGGCCTTGTGTGACTTAGGGGCCAGCATCAATTTGATGTCGCTAACAATGATGAGAAGAATGAAGATTGAGGAAGCCAAACCAACAAGAATGGCCCTCCAATTGGCAGATCGAACTTTTAAATTCCCTCATGGGATAGTTGAGGATTTGTTGGTGAAAGTGGGAGAATTTATATTTCCTGCTGATTTTGTAGTGTTAGATATGGAGGAAGAAGCCAAAGCTTCAATAATTCTGGGAAGACCCTTCCTAGCTACTGCTGGAGCCATCATAGATGTACAAAAGGGTGAACTCACTCTTAGACTACATGATGAGAAATTGGTGTTTAATGTATTCAAGGCAATGAGCTATCCATCAGAATCACTAAGGGAATGCATGAGGGTTGATGTAGTGGACATTGCAGTACAAGAAACTTTTGAGGAAACAATAAAGGAAGTGGCAGAGGAGGAGTTCACCAAGGATATTGAAGTTAGTGATATCAAGGGTGCTGACACAACCATGCTAAGCATGCCAGAGAAAGTGAAAGAAGAAAAGGAAGCACCAAAACCTGAGCTCAAAGCATTGCCCCCTAATCTCAAGTATGCATACTTGGGTAGTGATGAGAGTCACCCTGTTATCATTAGCTCGGCCTTGAGCCAAGAACAGGAAGAAGAATTGATCAAGGTGCTGCAAACTCATCAAGATGCCATTGGATGGACCCTAGCTGATTTGAAGGGGATAAGTTCATCCATATGCATGCATAAAATCTTGTTAGAAGAGGATGCTAGACCCTCCATTCAAGCTCAGAGAAGATTGAATCCCGTCATGAAAGAAGTGGTACAAAAGGAAGTCAGGAAGTTATGGCAGGCAGGGGTAATCTACCCCATTTCTGATAGCCCATGGGTTAGTCCCATCCATGTAGTTCCCAAGAAAGGTGGCATAACTGTGGTGCCAAATGAGAAGAACGAACTCATACCCACAAGAACCGTTACTGGGTGGAGGATGTGCATAGACTACAGGAAGCTCAATGAAGCCACCAGAAAAGATCATTTCCCACTCCCATTCATGGATCAGATGCTTGAAAGGCTTGCCGGACATGCTTACTATTGCTTCTTGGATGGATATTCAGGCTACAACCAAATAGTAGTTGATCCTAGTGATCAAGAGAAAACATCATTTGTTTGTCCATATGGAGTTTTTGCTTATAGACGCATGCCCTTTGGATTGTGCAATGCACCTGCCACTTTCCAAAGATGCATGCTGTCCATCTTTTCGGACATGATTGAAAAATTTATTGAGGTCTTCATGGACGATTTTTCTGTGTTTGGGGATTCTTTTCCCAGCTGCCTACACCACCTTGCCTTGGTGCTTAAGAGGTGCCAAGAGACTAACCTAGTATTAAACTGGGAAAAGTGTCATTTCATGGTCACAGAAGGAATAGTCCTTGGCCACAAAATCTCTAATAGAGGCATGGAGGTGGACAGAGCTAAGGTGGAAATCATTGAAAAACTACCTCCACCAAGTAATGTCAAGGCAGTTAGGAGCTTTTTGGGACACGCTGGTTTTTACAGAAGGTTTATTAGAGACTTTTCTAAAATAGCCAAACCTTTGAGTAACTTGCTTGTCTCTGATACACCCTTTGTATTTGATAAAAATTGCATGCTAGCCTATGAACTTTTGAAGCAAAAACTTTCCTCTGCACCTATCATTGCCCCACCTGATTGGAACTTACCTTTTGAACTGATGTGTGATGCATCAGACCTTGCTATTGGGGCAGTGTTAGGACAAAGGAAAGACAATTTGGTACATGTGATTTATTATGCCAGTAAAGTCTTGAATGCTAACCAAAGGAATTACACAACCACTGAAAAAGAACTCTTGGCAATAGTCTTTGCATTTGAAAAATTTAGATCTTATCTCATTGGATCTAAAGTCATTGTCTTCACTGATCATTCAGCTTTAAAATATTTACTTGCTAAACAAGAATCTAAACCGAGACTTATTAGATGGGTTCTTTTGTTGCAGGAATTTGACATTGAAATCAAAGACAAGAAGGGTGTAGAGAACAAGGTGGCAGATCATTTATCAAGGATACCATGTGAAGAAGGAAGCACACAAAGCACACATGTAAATGAGTGCTTTCCTGATGAACAACTCATGATAATTCACAAAGCACCCTGGTTTGCAGACATAGCAAACTTCAAGGCCACTGGGAGTGTACCTTTGGAAATTAACAAACATCAAAGGAAGAAATTGGTAAATGATGCCAAATACTTCATCTGGGACGAACCATACTTGTTCAAAAAATGTTCCGATGGCATACTCAGAAGATGCATATCCGAGGAAGAAGGAAGGGAAGTTTTATGGGACTGCCATGGCTCCACTTATGGAGGGCACTTTGCAGGAGAAAGAACAGCAGCTAAGGTGTTGCAGTGTGGTTTTTATTGGCCTACTATCTTCAAAGATGCAAAAGAATTAGTGAAGCACTGCCATGAATGCCAGAAAGCTGGGAACCTGCCAAGAAGAAATGAAATGCCACAACAATTCATTCTGGAACTTGAATTGTTTGATGTATGGGGGATAGATTTCATGGGACCCTTTCCCTCCTCATACTCAAATAATTACATTCTTGTGGCAGTAGACTATGTCTCTAAATGGGTTGAAGCAATAGCAACTCCAACCAATGATAATAAGGTAGTCATGAACTTCCTCAGAAAACACATTTTTTGCCGTTTTGGGGTTCCAAGAGCAATCATCAGTGATGGAGGAAGCCACTTTTGCAACAAACCATTAGAGGCATTGCTCCTAAAATATGGAGTCAAACACAGGGTAGCCACACCATACCATCCACAGACAAGTGGGCAAGCCAAAATATCTAACAGAGAACTCAAAAGAATCCTGGAAAAAACTGTGGGAACTTCAAGAAAGGACTGGTCGATTAAGCTAGATGATGCTCTTTGGGCATATAGGACAGCTTTCAAAACACCAATTGGAATGTCTCCTTACCAACTAGTATATGGAAAAGCGTGCCATCTGCCACTGGAGTTGGAGCACAAGGCATACTGGGCCTTGAAACTTCTGAACTTGGACAACAAAGCCGCTGGAGAAAGAAGGATGTTGCAAATTCAAGAGTTGGAAGAATTCAGAGCGGAAGCTTATGAGAATGCCAAAATTTACAAAGAAAGAGCAAAGAAGAAGCATGACAGCAACATAGCCCCAAGGAAATTTGAAGAAGGGCAAAAAGTATTGCTCTACAATTCTAGGCTGAAGCTATTTCCAGGGAAGCTAAAATCAAGGTGGTCTGGACCATTCCTTGTCACCAAGGTCTCCAATTATGGACAAGTAGAAATCATGGAAGAAAAGTCACAACGAACCTTCATTGTTAACGGTCAAAGACTCAAACATTACTTGGGAGATGTGGAGGAGAAGGACAAAGTTAAATATCACCTCAACTGAGGAAGCTGACCGTCAAGCTAATGACGTTAAAGAAGCGCTTGTTGGGAGGCAACCCAACCTGAGGTAATACCTTGTTGCTGTTTCTTTTATTTGTTTCAATAAAAAGGGTAAAGTAGTTTCTGTGCATTGCAAAGAATTAAGTTTGGTGTTTCACACCAAACAATGAATTCATGGATCAATAAGTCAAAGAGGAATGTGTGACTCTAAGTTTGGTGTTCCACCATAAAGATCAACTGAACACAACAACCTTTGAATTATATGAAAGGAACAACTATTCTAAGCAGTCACAGAAATGCTTAAAACCCTTAGTAGCAACATCATTCCAAGATAACTCAAGGATTCAAAGAACAGAGAGAAGTAAGTGGGAGACTAAGTTTGGTGTTCACACACCAATCTAAGAATCCGATACTTACCCACACATAGTTGAGCTAACCACTCAAGTGCTTGAGAAGCAAGCAACTTCATTACTCTTTGCAGGAAAGGAAACAAGAACCTTAAAGCATGAAGCAACATTTAGGAAGAAGAAGGAGAAATCAAATTGTTTCCTGACAACAAAGAGAAAACAAGGAATTTCACAAGGTGGTATTGTTCCTTGCTAATTCTTTAAAAAGGGCAAACAAAAGCATGCGTGTTCTGGTTTAAACTGTAAATGTTGAATCTTTCTGGAATGTGTAGTTTTTTTAGTATGTCTGTTTGTTAATTGCTTTGAATAAAGTGAATGCCTAGATGTTTGGATATAACTTCACCTTCTTAAACAAGTGCGTGCCATGCTTGTTCTGTTTCCAAAAATAAAAGAAAAGTTTGAACAAAAGTAACTTGGCTAAATTAGTGACAAATCAAGTAGAATTAAGTGGTGGTATGCAGGCTTGATTGTTTAGTCAGATCACTAAAATTAGAGTGTAGAATTATCATTTTTTATGTAGAAAGTGAACATTGTCTATGGATCTTGATGAATAAATGTCTTTGGCCATGAAAAAGAAAGAAAAAGAAAAAGAAAAAGCCACGGAAAAAGGCAACCAAAAAGCAAAAAAATTGAGAAAATAAGCTAGGTACCAATGGTTTGAACTTCTGAGACAAATGCCTGTGGTGTTTATGTATTAAGGATATGCTTGGATGAATAGGTTCTGAGGAGTGTTTCAACACTTGGTAACTTGGGTTAACTAACCCGGGATTATCAACCAAAAGTCCATTATCAAGAGCAACCTAAATACAAAACATTTAGTCACACAAAGAGGTGCTGGGCACCAATGTCTCAAGAAGAAATGTGAACTAAAATGCCTAAAGTGGATATGTGTAGTGCACTGATAAGAAA
Source organism: Arachis ipaensis (assembly GCF_059453495.1). Lineage (NCBI taxonomy): Eukaryota > Viridiplantae > Streptophyta > Magnoliopsida > Fabales > Fabaceae > Arachis > Arachis ipaensis. The sequence continues at coordinate 89,878,732 of NC_142444.1, forward strand.
AAGAAAATGCCAAAGGCTTGTGCAACACATGACACTAAGCAAACAAGGAGCAAAGGAGCTCTAAGAAAAAGAAAAGGAAACAAAGAAGAGAAAAGTGCCAAAGACATAAGAATAACAAGAGGCCATAGCAATGTTTGATGGATGCAATGAAAAAGTGATAATCCTACCTGATAAGTATGAAAAAGTGATGCTGCAACTTTCTGCATAAAACCCTTCTGATGAACTTCAAATGCTTGCTAATATAGCCAATGTAATTGCTTTATGTTTCATACTTTCTTCTCAAATAACTCAGGACTTGCTTAGGGACAAGCAAGTATTAAGTTTGGTGTTGTGATGCCAAGGCATCATAGGCTAGTTTCACTAGCATTTTTCTGTTAGTTTTAGTTGTTTTATGCATTTTCTTGAGCTTAAAGTAACCAAAAATGGTTAAATGAAGAACAAAGTAATGAACCATCCAAACAATATGATTTTGATGCAAATTCCATGAGTTTTAGTTATATTACTTAAATGCTATGAATGGAAGATTTCTCATGAAATTTTGCAAGACTTTGATGCAATTGTTTGGATGATTTCAGGGAAGAAGAGGCTAAGCAAGGAAGCAACAAAATCAATAAAGGAAGCTGGAATATCACATGTGGAGTTTAAGTTCCAGTTTAAGCCTAAACTGGAGCTTAAACGCCAAAATCATGAAGGATAAAGAATGCTGGGATTGAAGTTTAACCTCCAGTTTGACCTCAAACTGGAGGTTAAACGCCAGAATGAAAAGCCTCACTAAAGAAGCATTCCACGTTTAACCTCCAGTTTGACCTCAAACTGGAGGTTAAACGCCAGAATGAGTATGCCACCCAGGGAGGAGTTCCACGTTTAACCTCCAGTTTGACCTCAAACTGGAGGTTAAACGCCAGAACCAGGAAGAGTACCAGGGAGCCATTCCACGTTTAAGCTCCAGTTTGACTCAAACTGGAGCTTAAACGTGTTCGATAGCTTTTCTACTCCAGGGTTGCTCTCTCCATTTCCACGTTTAACCTCCAGTTTGACCTCAAACTGGAGGTTAAACGTGTTCGACACCTCCAGGGCTACCATTCTAAGCTTCCACGTTTAACCTCCAGTTTGACCTCAAACTGGAGGTTAAACGTGTTCGACCTCCAGTATGCCTCCACCCTTTTCCACGTTTAACCTCCAGTTTGACCTCAAACTGGAGGTTAAACGTGTTCGACCTCCAGGGCTGCCCTTCCTATCTCCACGTTTAAGCTTCAGTTTAACCTTAAACTGAAGCTTAAACGTGTTCGACTACATGACTCTCCAGGGCTACCTTCTTCCATTTCCACGTTTAAGCTTCAGTTTAACCTTAAATGCCAGAATTGCACAGTAAGGGCATTTTGTACGCCTAATTAGAGCAGGGATGCTAAATCCTTGACCCCACTGGATCTGTGGACCTCACAGGATCCCCACCTACCTCACCATTCAAATTCAAACCATTTCCCTCCTAAACCCACCCATTCACACACTTCCATCTCCTCCATCTTCTCCACTTCTTTCTTCTTTTGCTCGAGGACGAGCAAACCTTTTAAGTTTGGTGTGGTAGAGCAATTGACTGCAGATTAAAGAGCTATGAGGAAAAGAGCAACAAAGGCAAGGAAGAGACATAGAGGAGCTCAAGAGCACCATTGGTTCTTCAAGAAGAGGAAGACGCCACCCTCATTAAGGTGGACCCATTCCTTAATCTCCTTGTTCTTATTTTCCTGTTTTTCGTTTACTATGCTTCATGTTTAATTATGTTTGTGTCTTTACTATATGATCACTAGTATCTAAGTGTCTATGTCTTAAAGATATGAATGTCCTATGAATCCATCACCTTTCTTAAATGAAAATTGTTTTCTGAAAAAGAAAAAGAAGTACATGAATTTCGAATTTTAAAATAGTTTAATTATTTTGATGTGGTGGCATTACTTTTCATTTTCTGAATGAATGCTTGAACAGTGCATATGTCTTTTGAATTTGTTGCTTATGAATGTTAAAATTGTTGGCTCTTGAAAGAATGATGAAAAAGGAGAAATGTTATTTGATAATTTGAAAAATCATAAAAATGATTCTTGAAGCAAGAAAAAGCAGTGAAGAACAAAGCTTGCAGAGAAAAAAAATGCGAAAAAAAAGAGAGCAAGAAAAAGAAAAAGCAAGCAGAAAAAGCCAAAAGCTCTTTAAACCAAAAGACAAGAGCAAAAAGCCAGTAGTCCTTAAAACCAAAAGGCAAGGGTAATAAAAAAGATCCAAGGCTTTGAGCATCAGTGGATAGGAGGGCCTAAAGGAATAAAATCCTGGCTTTAGCGGCTAAACCAAGCTGTCCCTACCCATGTGCTTGTGGCGTGAAGGTGTCAAGTGAAAACTTGAGACTGAGCGGTTAAAGTCGAGGTCCAAAGCAAAAAAACAGAGTGTGCTTAAGAACCCTGGACACCTCTAATTGGGGACTTTAGCAAAGCTGAGTCACAATCTGAAAAGGTTCACCCAGTTATGTGTCTGTGGCATGTATGTATCCGGTGGTAATACTGGAAAACAGAGTGCTTAGGGCCACGGCCAAGACTCATAAAGTAGCTGTGTTCAAGAATCAACATACTGAACTAGGAGAATCAATAACACTATCTGAATTCTGAGTTACTATAGATACCAATCATTCTGAACTTCAAAGGATAAAGTGAGATGCATAAACTGTTCAGAAGCAAAAAGCTAATAGCCCCGCTCATCTAATTAAGACTGATCTTCATAGATGTTTTTGGAATTCATTGTATATTCTCTTTTTTTTATCCTACTTTATTTTTATTTGCTTGGGGACAAGCAAAAATTTAAGTTTGGTATTGTGATGAGCGGATAATTTATACGCTTTTTGGCATTGTTTTTACTTAGTTTTTAGTATGATTTAGTTGGTTTCTAGTATATTTTTATTAATTTTTAATTAAAAATCACATTTCTGGACTTTACTATGAGTTTGTATGTTTTTCTGTGATTTCAGGTATTTCCTGGCTGAAATTGAGGGAGCTGAGCAAAAATCTGATTCAGGCTGAAAAAGGACTACTGATGCTGTTGGATTCTGACCTCCCTTCACTCAAAGTGGATTTTCTGGAGCTACAGAACTCCAAATGGCGCGCTCTCAATTGCGTTGGAAAGTAGACATCCAGGGCTTTCCAGCAATATATAATAATCTATACTTTGCTCAAGGATAGACGATGTAAAATGGCGTTCAACGCCAATTCCATGTTGTAGTCTGGCGTCCAGCGCCAGAAACAAGTTACAAGTTAGAGTTCAACGCCAGAAACAGGTTACAACCTGGCGTTGAATGCCCAAAACAGCCCAGGCACATGAGAAGCTTAAGTCTCAGCCCCAGCACACACCAAGTGGGCCCCAGAAGTAGATTTCTGCACTATCTATTATAGTTTACTCATTTTCTGTAAACCTAGGTTACTAGTTTAGTATTTAAACAACTTTTAGAGATTTACTTGGTACCTCATGACATTTTAGATCTGAACTTTGTACTCTTTGACAGCATGAGTCTCTAAACTCCATTGTTTGGGGTGAGGAGCTCTACAGCGTCTTGATGAATTAATGCAATTATCTCTGTTTTCCATTCAAACACGCTTGTTCCTATCTAAGATGTTCATTCGCACTTCACTATGAAGAAGGTGATGATCCGTGACACTCATCACCTTCCTCAATCCATGAACATGTGCCTGACAACCACCTCCGTTCTACATCAGATTGAATGAGTATCTCTTAGATTTCTTAATCAGAATCTTCGTGGTATAAGCTAGAATTGATGGCGGCATTCATGAGAATCCGGAAAGTCTAAACCTTGTCTGTGGTATTCCGAGTAGGATTCAAGGATTGAATGGCTGTGACGAGCTTCAAACTTGCGATTGTTGGGCGTAGTGACAGACGCAAAAGAATCAAGGGATTCTATTCCGACATGATCGAGAACCAACAGATGATTAGCTGTGCTGTCACAGAGCATTTGGACCATTTTCACTGAGAGGACGGGAAGTAGCAATTGACAACGGTGACACCTTACATACAGCTTGCCATGGAAGGAGCCTTGTGTGTGTGAAGAGGAGTACAAGAGAAAAACTGAAATAAAGAAGACAAAGCATCTCCAAAACCCCAACATATTCTCCATCATTGCACAATAAGTATTTATATTTATGCCCTTTGACTCTTTACAATTGAAGTTGAAAAACACTGTTGTTGGCATCCTGACTATGAATAATAAGATAACCATAGCTTGCTTCAAACCAACAATCTCCGTGGGATTCGACCCTTACTCACGTAAGGTATTACTTGGACGACCCAGTGCACTTTCTGGTTAGTGGTACTAGTTGTGAAAAGTGTGATTCACAATTCGTGCACAAACCAGCAAGTGCACTGGGTCGTCCAAGTAATACCTTACGTGAGTAAGGGTCGATCCCACAGAGATTGTCGGCTTGAAGCATGCTATAATTATCTTGTAAATCTTAGTCAGGAGATTAATGATAAAAATGATTTTGTTTATGAAAAGTAAATAACATGAAATAAATGGTACTTGTGATTCAGTAATGAGGAACAGGTTGAGGTTTCGGAGATGCTCTGTCATCTGAATCTCTGCTTTCCTACTGTCTTCTTCTCCAAACACGCATGGCTTCCTTTAATGGCAAGCTGTATGATCCTCTCGGATGAAAAATACCAGGTACGATCTCTTCACGGCTAACCAACTGTCGGATTTCTTGTCTTGGATGAAAAATACCAAGTACAGCTACCGCACGGCTAATCATCTGTCGGTTCTCACTAGCATCGGAATAGGATCTCTCTATCCTTTTGCACACTGTCATTGCGCCCAACATTCATGAGTTTGAAGCTCGTCATAACCATCCCTTCCCAGATCCTATTTGGAATACCACAGACAAGATTTAGACTTTCCGGATCCCAGGAATGCTGCCAATTGGTTTTAGCCTATACCACGAAAGTTCTGATCTCACGGACTCGGTCCGTGGATCAAAGACCCAAGAAATACACACTCAAGCTGTCTCCCAATGATTACGTTGAGCTCAGATAGAATGGGAGTGGTTGTCAGGCATGCGTTCATAGAATTGAAAATAATGATGAGTGTCACGGATCATCAGATTCTCTAGATTGAAGTACGAGTGAGTATCTTAGAATAGAATCAAGCGTGATTGAATAGAAAACAGTAGTAATTGCATTAATCCATTGAAACACAGCAGAGCTCCTCACCCCCACCTATGGGGTTTAGAGACTCATGCCGTAGAAGATACAATATGAAACGTAAAATGTCAAAAGTTGCTAAATGAATCTCTAAAAATAGTTTTTATACTAAACTAGTAACTTAGGTTTAGAGAAAATGAGTAAATAAGTGCAGATAGTGCAGAAATCCACTTTCGGGACCCACTTGGTGAGTGTTTGGGCTGAGCTTTCAAGCTTTCACGTGCATATGCCACAAGTTGGAGTTAGACGCTACCCTGGGTGCCAAAATGGGCGTTTAACGCCAAGAAATGTGCCAGTTATGGCGTTTTACATGAGAAACTTTTTGGCTGGCGTTTAACGCCAGTTTGGGCCATCAAATCTCAGAAAAAGTATGGACTATTATATATTGCGAGAAAGCCCAAGATATCTACTTTCCAACGCAGTTAAGAGTGCGCTAATTAGGCTTCTGTAGCTCCAGAAAATCCAATTCGAGTGCAGGAGGGTCAGAATCCAACAGCATCTGCAGTCCTTTTTCAGCGTCTGAATCAGATTTTTGCTCAGATCCCTCAATTTCAGCCAGAAAATACCTGAAATCACAAAAAAATACACAAACTCATAGTAAAGTCTAGAAATGTGATTTTTGAATAAAAACTAATAAAAATATAATAAAAAGTAACTAAAACATACTAAAAACTATGTAAAAACAATGCCAAAAAGGGTATAAATTATCCGCTCATCACAACACCAAACTTAAATTTTTGCTTGTCCCCAAGCAACTAAAAACAAAGTAGGATAAAAAAAGAGAATATACAATAAATTCCAAAAATATCAATGAAGATTAGTTTCAATCAGATGAGCGGGACTAGTAGCTTTTTGCTTCTGAACAATTTTGGCATCTCACTTTATCCTTTGAAATTCAGAATGATTGGCATCCATAGGAACTCAGAATTTAGATAGTGTTATTGATTCTCCTAGTTCAGTATCTTGATTCCTGAACACAACTACTTTATGAGTCTTGGCCGTGACCCTAAGCGTTTTGCTTTCTAGTATTACCATCGGATACATAAATTCCACAGACACATAACTGGGTGAACCTTTTCAGATTGTGACTCAGCTTTGCTATAGTCCCTAGTTAGAGGTGCCCAGAGCTCTTAAGCACACTCTTTTTGCTTTGGACCATGACTTTAACTGCTCAGTCTCAAGCTTTTTACTTGACACCTTCACGCCACAAACACATGGTTAGGGACAACTTGATTGAGCTGCTTAGGCCATGATTTTATTCCTTTGGGCCCTCCTATCCATTAATGCTCAAAGCCTTGGATCCTTTTTTTTTACCCTTGCCTTTTAGTTTAAAAGATTATTGGCTTTTTCTGCTTGCTTTTTCTTTTTCTTTATTTTTTCTTTATTTTTTCTTTTTTTCCTATTTCGCAAGCTTTGTGTTTTTCACTACTTTTTCTTGATTCAAGAATCAATTTTATGAATTTTTTTCAGATTATCAATAACATTTCTCTTTTTTTATTATTCTTTCAAGTGCCAACAATTTTAACATTCATAAGCTTCACTATAAAAAATATGCACTGTTCAAGCATTCATTCAGAAAACAAAAAGTATTGCCACCACATCAAAATAATTAAGCTAATTTCAAGATAATTTTTGAAATTATGTATTTCTTGTTCTTTTACAAATAAAAATATTTTTCATTTAAGAAAGGTGAGGGATTCATGGAATCATTCATAGCTTTAAAGACATAGACTCTAAACTTTAATGATCATGTAATAAAAATAAGGCATAAAATAAACATAAAAGCAGACAAATAATAATAAAAGAAAGGAAATTAAAGACATAAAAATAAATGACTCTAATACTAATGCTTATGTAACTCTTAAAATAGGTTTCTAATAATTAAAGTTATCACAGAGTTAGGACTCAACAACCTTGATTTTGAGGGGTAGGTGCTCCTTCAATCTCTGGGACGTCCAGCTCTTCAAGGGACAGCTTCTGACGCTTTAGCTCCTGTATTTCACGCCCTTGTTTCTCTTGTTCTATGAGCAGTTTGCAGAGCATGCTGTTTTGATTCTGCTTCTCTTCTTTGAGTTGACTCATAGCTTCTTGCAGCTTGGTGACAGATGCTTCTAAGCGGGCCCAATAGTCAAATTGAGGAATTTCTGGGAGGAGCTCATGCGCCCCCCTCTTGATGAGGTTATCTTGAATTTGAGGTCCATCCATCACTTTTTTGGTGATTGGGCGTTCAAATGGGATATATTCATCCACACCCATCTTCACCCCAGCATCTTTGCATAACAGACTAATCAAGCTTGGGTAGGCCAATTTGGCCTCATTGGATTCCTTGTTTGCAAACATGTAAATTTCAATAGAGATCAGCTGATGAATCTCTACCTCCTTCCCCAGCATAATACAGTGAATCATCACTGCCCTCTTGACAGTGACTTTAGATGGGTTGCTGGTTAGGAGTATAGAACGCCCAATGAAATTCAGCCACCCTCTAGCAACTGGTTTGAGATCTCCTCTCTTTAACTGGTTTGGGACACCTTTTGAATTAGTAATCCACTTGGTTCCAGGAGGCATATGTCCTCCAGAACTTGATCTAGCCTTTTATCCTTGGCCATTCTCCTATTAAAGGACTCTGGATCATCTTGTAGTTGAGGAAGTTTGAGAACATCTCTCACTTTGTCAAAGTAGAAGTAAATAATCTTCCCTCTGACCATAGTCCGAAAGGAGTAGAAAGCAGTTTCTTCTAATCTGTGCTTCTCTGCCATCCACAGATTTGCATAGAATTTCTGGACCATGTTTCCTCCAATATATATATCAGGATTAGCCAGGACTTCCCAGTCCCTATTTTGAATCTGCTCTTAGATCTCCGGGTATTCATCTTCTTTTAGATTGAACTTAACTTCTGGGATCACTGATCTTCTGCACACAATTTTGAAGTAATCGTCTGCATGTTCTTTTGTGCAGAAATTCTCATGCATCCAAGGTAGTTTTGGATTACTTTCTTTCTTGCCTTTTGAAGAGGTTTGTCTTCCTTTGGGAGCCATGAGATTCATTTGATTTAGCTCAGGGATCACGGAAATCACACCAAACTTAGAGAGTTGCTTGTCCTCAAGCAAAAAAAAAAGAAGAGGAATAGATGGAGAGAATGATTCGAATGGTGTGGTAGAGGGGTTGGCCGAATGTATATTGAAAAGGGAGGGTGGGAATGGGTTTGAATTTTTAGAAAAACATATGATTGAAAGATATGTTTGATAAAAGATAAACATGATATGAAAAAGATGAGATTCCTTTCAAAAATTTAAAAGATATGAAAAAGATATGAGGAAGTTAAATCTCAATTTTTGTTTATGCATCTAAAAAATAAAAGATAATATGAATGAGTTAAAAAGATTTGAAAAGAAATTGGAAAGATGAATGAATTTTTGAAAAAGAATTGAAAAGAATTGAAAAATAATTAAAAAGAATTTTTAAGATTATGAATTTTTGGGAATGGAAATTAAAAAATGAATGTTTGTAATATTTGGATGCAGAAAATTTTGAATTAAAACATGAAGATTCGAAAAAAATTGAATTGGAAACGAAATTACATCTCCCCTAGCTGTTCTGGCGTTAAACGCCCAGAATGATACCCATTTTGGCGTTTAACGCCCATCTGGTGGCCATTTTGGGCGTCTGGCTGGCGTTAAATGCCAGAAATCCTTTTTATTGGGCGTTTTTCTGAACGCCCAGAATGCTGCTATTTCTGGCGTTAAACGCCCAGAATGCTGCCCATTCTGGCGTTTATCGCCCAGAATGATACCTTTACTGGCGTTAAACACCAAGAATGGTAGCCATTCTGGCGTTTAACACCCAGATTGCCTCTTTACTGGTGTTTTGACGCCAGTGAGCTCTTTTTCTCTGTGATTTCTCTGCTTTATGTCTTGATCCTCCATTTTGCTGACTTATTCACTGAAATGCATTAGCTAACATTAGGAACAAAATTAAATAAACTTATATAATTGTTATAAACATCTTATTTTTGATAATGGCTGGGTTGCCTCCCAGTAAGTGCTTCTTTACTGTCTTTAGCTGGACTTTTACTGAGCTTTTTAATTTAGTCTCAGTTTTGAGCACTCTTGCTCAACATTGCCTTCAAGATAATGTTTGATTCTCTGTTCATTAACAATGAACTTTTTGTCAGAATCAATATCATGAAGCTCTACATAACCATATGGTGACACGCTTGTAATCACATATGGTCCCGTCCACCGGGATTCAATTTCCCAGGGAATAATCTGAGCCTAGAGTTAAACAGCAAGACCTTCTGTCCTGGCTCAAAGACTCTAGATGACAGCCTTTTGTCATGCCATCTTTTTGCTTTCTCTTTATAAATTTTAGCATTTTTGAAAGCATTGAGTCTGAACTCCTCTAGCTCATTCAACTGGAGTAATCTTTTCTCTCCAGCTATCTTAGCATCAAGGTTTAGGAACCTGGTTGCTCAGTAGGCCTTGTGTTCCAGTTCCACTGGCAGATGACAGGCTTTTCCATACACAAGCTGGTACGGAGAGGTCTCTATAGGTGTTTTGAATGCTGTTCGGTATGCCCACAGAGCATCATCCAGACTTCTTGCCCAATCCCTTCTACGGGAACTTACAGTCCGTTCCAAAATTCGTTTTAGTTCTCTATTCGAGACTTTAGCCTACCCATTTGTCTATGGATGATATGGAGTTGCCACTTTATGGTTAATTCCATATCGGACCAGAGCACAGTCAAGCTGTTTATTGCAGAAATGAGTGCCTCTATCACTGATCAATATCCTGGGGACACCGAACCTTCTGAAGATATGCTTCTGGAGGAACTTCATCACTGTCTTAGTATCATTAGTGGGTGTTGCAATTGCCTCTACCCATTTAGATACATAGTCTACTGCCACCAGAATATAGGTGTTTGAATATGATGGTGGGAAAAGCCCATGAAGTCAATACCCTATATATCAAACAACTCAATCTCTAAGATCCCTTGCTGAGGCATGGCATAACCGTGAGGCAGATTACCAGCTCGCTGGCAATTGTCACAGTTACGTACAAACTCTCGGGAGTCTCTTTAGAGGGAAGGCCAGTAGAAGCCACATTGGAGAACCTTGGTGGCTATTCGCTCACCTCCGAAATGTCCTCCATATTATGATCCATGGTAATGCCATATGATCTTCTGTGCCTCTTCTCTAGGCATACATCTACAGATCATTTTCGTTTGCTGCTTATTGTATTCTTTTGGTATGAATCTCACAGCTTTATAGTTTGCAATGTCTGCAAACAACGGCACTTCCTGAATGGCAAAGAGTTGCTCATCCGGGAAGGTTTCAAAGATCTCAGTAGGAGGGAGGGACACTCCTGCTACTGGTTCTATCCGGAACAGGTGATCAGCTACTTGGTTCTCTGTCCTTTTTCTCTCTTTTATTTCTATATCAAACTCTTGCAGAAGCAACACCCATCTTATGAGTCTGGGTTTTGAATCCTGCTTTGTGAGGAGATATTTTAGAGCAGCATGGTCAGTGTACACAATCACTTTTGATCCCACTAAATAAGATCTGAACTTGTCAATGGCATAAACCACTGCAAGCAACTCCTTTTCTGTGGTTGTGTAATTCTTCTGTGCGTCATTCAGTACACGGCTAGCATAGTAAATGACGTGTAGAAGCTTGTTATGCCTCTGTCCCAATACTGCACCAATGGCATGGTGACGTGTAGGCGGAAGTCGGCTAATTAAGAAATCAAATTAGAAATTACATTGCGAGTATAGCTCTTAACCAGCAAAAATCTGCCTCATCAATTTAGAAAGGTTGTCACAAAAATTAGAATAAAAATACTGGGAGTATGAGTCCCAGGTCTGTCCCAACGATTTGCCAAAAAGGGTGCTAATTTATTAATCAGGAGTTTTCCAAGAGATTTTGAGTTTGGGCAATGAGCACAAGCATATAATTGTAAATTAAGGCAATGAAAATTAAAAGAGATTTATAAATTTAAATTAAAAAGCCTTGACTGGGGGAATGATTGATTGGAAGTTCTATCCTTGTTGGAATCCTCTCAAGTGTAGTATAAAGAGGTTGTTATTTTCACTTAGTTAACCCTTACTAAATAATGGAAAGTTAAGTGATTGAGCTAACTCTTATTCACAAATCCTAGTCCTCTCCCTTGGGAAGGTCTAGCGTTAGTAAATACAGAATTAGCCAACAACTTCCAATTTAACTAATCACTTGAGCATTCTAACTCGAGTGTCTCCTCTTAATCAACCCCCATGTCAAGTATGGAATCTACTCCATTGACATGAATATAACGCTCATAAAAATATAAGAAGAAGACATGATGAATTAAATAAAATAAAGATTGAAAATTAATTAAAAGTAAAAGTAATTCTCTGCATTAACAATCCATGAAAATAATCCAATTGTAACTCTAAACAAGAATTAAGAATATGTAATAAATAAATAAGAAGTAAGAAAACAAACTAGAATAGTATCTTCAACGGAGGTGATGACTCTTCAATATCCAAAGCAAAAGCATAAGACTAATAAACTATGAATGTAAAGAAAACCTAGAGGAGGAGTAATTTCCCTCTAGATTCAGATCTAAAAGCTAAAAACTATCCTAATGAGAATGTGTGTTGAGTCTCTGCACGTTCCCTAGCTCTAGTCTGTATTTTTGGGCCGAAAATTGGGTCAAAATTCAGCCCGAAATCACCCCAGCGTTTTCTGTTATTTTTGCAGATCGCGCATGTCACGCGTATGCGTCAGTCACGCGTGCGCATCATTTGGTGAATTTCCTTGTCACGCGTACGCGTCAGGCACGCGCACGCGTCGTCTTGTAGAACTCCAATCCACGCATGCGCGTCAGGCATGTGCACGCGTCGCTGCAAATTTCTTCATATCGCACGCACGCGTGAGTGATGCGTGTGCGTCGATCCTCGCTGGTTTTCTCCTTAGTTTCTTGTATTCCTTCCATTTTTGCAAGCTTCCTCTCCATTCTCTAAGCCATTCCTGTCCTATAAAACCTGAAACACTTAACACACGGATCATGGCATCGAATGGTATAAAGGAGAATTAAAATATTCAAATTAAAGATCTCTAGGAAGCAAGTTTTCAACCATAGAACAAAACTAGGAAGGAATTGTAAAATCATGCAAATCATATGAATAAGTGGGTAAAGACTTGATGAAACCACTCAATTGAACACAAGATAAATCATAAAATAGTGGTTTATCAACCTCCCCACACTGAAACATTAGCATGTCCTCATGCTTAGCTCAAGGAGATAAAATAAATGAGTAGGGAAAAGTAAGACTCATGCAATGCAATGCAACCTATGTATGAATGCAACTATATGCTAAGATGATTTTGCCTACTTGGTTAAAAAATAGATAAGTTATTCAAGACAAACATAAATCAAATATCACTAATTAAAATCATACTGTAAAAACAAGTAAAATTGTAAGAAGACAGCTCATGAAAGCAGGGAATATAGAATTAAGCATTGAACCCTCACTGATGGTGTATATGCATTCTAGTCACTCAAGTGTATAGGGTAATCACTCTACTCTTCTCTAATCATGCTTTCTAAACTTTGTTCTTCACCTAACCAATCAACAAATATTTAATATACCAATGCAAACATCATGAGGTCTTTTCAAGGTTGTAATAGGGCCAAGGTAAAGGTGAGGGTATATATATGGCTAAGTGAGCTATAAATTGAATCCTTGATTAACCTAAGCTCTTTACCTATACATACACTCTATATACTTTTTAAATTCATGCCTAGCTACCCAAAATTCCCACTTTTGCACATTTCACATGCTCATGCATCAACTTTTCTTTTAATTTTTATCACATATGCATTGATCTTTTATTAAACTTAGCATTTTGGGTAATTGTGTCCCCTTATTTATTTATTTATTTATTTACTTAATTACTTGAATATTTTTTTGTTGTTTTGTTTTTTTTTTGTATAATAAAAGCAAACATAACTTATCAATGCACATGGATTTTCAATTTTTCTGGTTTCACATGAGTAGGTACCCAAATTCCTAATATTTTATCAAAGTAATAACATACACATTCCCTATTAACCCATGTTCCCACAGTTTTCCCATACTTGGTTGACACACAATCTCTATCTTAAGCTAACCAAAGATTCAATTGGGGTGATTACTTGTTTTTCCGCTTAAGGCTAGTGATGTGGTAAAATATAGAACAAATGGGATTTTAAAGGCTCAAAATGGCTAACAAATTTGAATGAAAATGGGTAGGCTTTTTGGGATAAGTGAGCTAATAATCAAATAATGGCCTCAATCATATGCATGCATATAACTACACTAAACATTGGACATATAGGATGGAACAAAATATAGATTACAATCATAGGGAAGAAAACACACAAGAATAAAAATTTATGGTTAAATAATGTAACCATATAAATAAACTCAAAATCTCACATGTTGTGTGTTCTAGCTTTAACTATGTTCCAATTTACAGTCTTTAAACAAGTTTTAACAGAAAAGTTTTAATTTAAATTAGTGAAATTTTCAAAATAGAGTCTTAAAAGAAACTTATTATTTTTCAACCAAATAGAACATGCATGCAAATACCTATTACTATGCAATCTATCCTAAACAAAATAAAAAATAAAAAGTAAATAATTTATTGGTGCTAAGAAAGAGAAATTACCTCCGGAAGTCAGGTACTGACCGACCTCCCCACACTTAAAGCTTGGCACCGTCCTCGGTGCCATCAGTCAGGAACAAAGGGGGGTTGGTAGCAGTATCTCCACAATCGGGACCGTCATGGCTCCCTGTGCTCGTAAATGAAGTGGAGTCCGGGGTGTTTGGGTCTTCTTCAGGTGGGTGGTTACCAACAAGCAGCTCCTTGAGGTATGTAAATCGGCGCTTGTTACGGCGCTCCCTTTGCTTTCCTTTCCGGTCAAGCCGGTCTAACCTCTCAAGTATCTGATGGAACAGTTGGTTTGTTGAAGGTGCTTTTGATGTGGAAGGAGAAGGAATATCTTTGGCCGGTTCTACAGGCCTGCTAGTAGCGGCTGCTGGAGGTCTGATATACTTCCCGTTAGGGACGTACTGATCATCCCGTGGAATCATGGCCTTGGTGTCCCCAGTTCTGTAGGAGACTCCGGCTGCTGAGACTAGATCTGAAACCAAGGCAAAAAAAGGTAGGTTGCCCGCAATCTGTACGTGTCCCATAGCATGACGAAGGTGTCTTGGTAAATTAAGAGGCTGGTCTGTAAGGATACACCAGAGTAGAACAGCCATGTCTGCAGTGAAGGAGGACTTGTGAGTGCTCGGAAAGACGTAATGGGACATAATCTGTGCCCATACTCGAGCCTCCAAGGTGAGTGCTGAAGCCAATATGCCCTTAGGTCGGGATCGATGGTATCCATAGATCCATGTGCTGCCAGGTTGTGCTATAACTTTGAGAACGGCGTCCCAGTCAAATTGATATGTCTGGCGCTTGAATGAGGCTTCTTGGAATGCATCTAATCCTTCTAGAGCAGGCGGAAGATCTAAAGCTCGCTGAATGGCCTCTTCAGTTATGGGGACTTGCTTCTGACGGACATAGACAGACTGCAGTGTTGGCATGTGAAAATTGGAGTAGAATTCAACTACCCATGAAAGGTTAACCTGTCGTGGCTGTCTCCGTGGGAATCCCCATTGTCTTCGCTCAATGCGGGGCTCAACAAATTCAACAATGTGGGTCGGGAGGATGAGTAGGTACTCATTGTTATAGTTTCGCTCAGTCAGGATGGGGAACATCTACTCACAGTAGCGGTTAGTGAACCGCGCAGTGTTCTTTTCTGGAAAGGCTTTCTCTTTTTCATCGACCTTGATAATCCTCTTGATTCGCTTTGTTGAGGGCTTTACTGCTGTTGAAGATGGCTCTGCAGCTAGTACTCTTTTTGTTCTTTTCCTTGCCGATGGTTTGGGAGTAGCTTTCTCTTTACCCTTCTTGGTGGCCATCCTGAAAAGGGAAAAGGTAAGTACATGTAAAGCTAAAGGTTAGAACAAGGAAGAGAACGGGGCAAGTGATAATCAATGCCAAGGTAAAGAAGGATGACTTGTAGCACATGGTCATGACTACATGTGATCAGTTCATCACTGAAAATATAGCAAGTGCATGTTATGGCAAGTAGATGCAAGATGTTTATTGTCATGCTGGCAAAGGCATGAGTAGCATAGATCAAGCATTAATTGCCCAATTTGATTATCAAGTGTTTCAAACTAACAATCTATTTGTATTGACAATTACATTCAATCAATAATATATGAAAAGGGGTTTTGTGAAAAACAGGCGTCAGAGTAGTAGGATAGAATGATTAAAAAAGAATGCACAATGCGAAACGGGCTTTTTCACAAATACTTAGCATGCATGGTAAATATGTTGTTGAAAGTATTAAATTTGAACATGCAAGCAACCCTTAAGAAGTAATATTAATTGTCAAACAACTCCTTAATAATCCAGAAGCAATTACAGAAGAAAACAATCACCCAATTAAATTTCTAACACCAAGTAAATTAATGCAAAAAGAAAGAAAAAGAAAACATAGATAATGAAAGTAAAAAGAAAAAAGAAGAAGAAAACATAAATAAAAATAATAATGGAAAATTAAAGAGGGAAGAAGAAAAGAAAAGAACCTTGATAATTGTAACGTCCCGTCTAGCAAAATACCTTGCTTAAGTCAGGGTATTTCTACTAGAAAGAACATTACGTAACCTTCTCTAGTATTAACTACTTAATTATCGAGCCTTTGTATCGAGTTCGCGTTTCAGTTTTAAGAAAAGGTTAGAAAATTTTGTTTTTATTCATTAAAGTCATGTTTCAAATATTTCAAACAAATAATAATCACATAAATATTATTCATAATAATTCTTATACAAAAGAAACCAAATGAAAGTCAAATACAATATACTAAACCTACCCCTCTATGTGAAATAAAATCTCAAGGGATAATAGCGAGGGGACTCTATGAAAGCAAGTAAAACCATAAAGAAAACCTACTAATCGCTCGCAGCTTCAAATTGTGTCTTCAAACCTGTGTCACTGAAAGGGTGGAAAATTTGGGGGTGAGAACCAAACCACATGTTCTCAGTAGAGGTAGAGAATGCCGTGAAAGTTAAGAATAAAACGCAAATAGTT
Organism: Arachis ipaensis; assembly: GCF_059453495.1. Classification (NCBI taxonomy): domain Eukaryota; kingdom Viridiplantae; phylum Streptophyta; class Magnoliopsida; order Fabales; family Fabaceae; genus Arachis; species Arachis ipaensis. The sequence goes on from NC_142444.1 coordinate 89,895,137, forward strand.
AATTTCATTTAGAAATATTTAAAAGAAAACTGTTTTCATTTGCAGTGATCATTACTCACCTTATAAACCTTTTATTTTGAAAACCAATGGCATAACATTCAAAAATCCAAAAATCTTATAAAGCATCAGTTAATTATCCAAAATTCTAAACCCATATTTTCCTTTATAAAAATCTTGAAAAGCTTTCCTAGGCCGTATGAATGACTAATTTGTTCCAAGCACAAGTTCATTAAGTCTATGCTGAACCATCTCAATCTTTCATACTTACTAAATCTCAAACACAACTCAATCACGGCCTCAGGCCCAAGCAATTCAACCAACACCCAATTCACCACAACCCAACCAATCAGTTACAAACACAAGTAATGAGGTTCAAACACAATCAAGAGCAATTATATCAAGTATAGCAATTAGCAGTTAACAGAATTATTCACTTAGGCAAACCAATTACAATATACACACCCAAACAATGTCATATAGATGCATATGATGAATGTCTAGTCCTACTGCAGGTAATGAGCTCATCTGTAGGTTTCTACCCGCTCCCAACGTAACCCAGTATTACTAGCCAGATATGGCTTTCCTGTTGGCTATACCCCTGTGTACAGGAAATAACCCCTCTGCCACCACAGGGTCCACTGCACGCAGGAAATAACACATCTGCCACTGCAGGGATGTATGCCGACACACCTTCTGTATACAGGAAATAACCACTCTGCCACTACAGAAATGGAACAGGTAGTCACGGTACTTCTGTAGCAGGAAATAACCCCTCTGCCTTACAGAATTAAAATATGGATCTGTATCGCAGGAAAGTGTTCTCAGTGGTCGCACCACTATCTATCTGACTGCCTCAATGCAGCAGATCATCACATAATCATTCTCATTACCATCATTCATTATCATTCTCATTATTCATCATCACTTTCACATTCTTATGCAGTACCACTTTCTTTCTCTGTTCAATCATACTATACAAACTTTATATCTTTCCTTTTTCTTTCATAATTGCAAATACGCAAGCAGGACAAGATCCACGCCCTTGCCAACAATCTCGTATACCAAATAATCTCTTCTTAAAAGAATCATTGAAGTTTTTATCATTAAATAAGCCTTAAATATTGATTTTTGATTAAGTCCTTATACTTTTATAAAAGTTTAGACATAATCTCCCTTAAAAAAAAGGACTTAGCCACCCTTACGGGTCCCAACCAAATAATTTACCAAACTCTTTTCAACCTTTCCAATATCAAATCAATTCAGAATCAAACAAATTCCAACATTGAAGCAGCCCTATAACGCTAAGGTTCATCTTTAATTTTATGAACTCATAACTCTCACTCAGACATTCTCAACACTCTATCTTCTTTTCTGTTTTTAATATAGTAAATAAACTCGAAATTGTGCAAACTTTATGTCCAGGCATTCATATTGAAATAAGCTTTCTAAGAAACCAAAGATCATAATTTTCTGGTTTCTCTAGCCTTAGGAATAGAGGAAAAACCGTGACTGCTCTGCAGTGCATAAACCCAGAAAAACAGCAGCAGCATGTGATATTCAAAATTCAATATAAAATCCAAGTTAAATCCATTGACTTTAAAAATTAATGTAGTTCAACTTCACTCATCCAGGTTTCTTTCTCAATTGGTTCTGAGTTAATATCATTTTAATGAAGAAGTTACATAACCTGGAACTTAAGTAAAAATGAGTCAAATCTGTTTTAGAAACCAATAAGCTTAGTACCTTTCAATTTGAATAACTTTTATTACAAAACTCCAATTAAGCTAAATTTTGGTTTGAGAATTCCTAGCTCATCCAGAAACAAGTGTGTCTTGGTTGCAACCCAATTGCTATTCAATTTTAAGAGTTACAAGCATTGGAAGTTGGTGCATAGCTTGCTGAAATCTGTTTCTTTCCAGCTTTGACCACCAATATTAAAAAATTCACAACTCCCAATCCTCAACTCCTAAAATTATGAAGTTTTAGATCAATAAAGAAAATTAATCAAGTTTTATAAAAAAATTAGTTTCGCTCCAAAACTCAGCTTGTAGAAGTTGCAGCAAGACACACAAGTTGCTGCCCTGTTTAACCTTTTCTGCGGCAGAACAGATTTAACAACCTAACTTTAAAAATATGCCATAAATTGTATATTTATCAAGAAGGTCCCATATTTTCCAGTTTAGTTCCTTATATTCCCAAGTTTATCTCAGACTTGGTCTCATGCAATTCTGATCATTACATAATTAGTTATAGCTTTTCAAAGTTTCTGTCTTTATTTAAAATTATGCAGAAAATCTGATTTTAGAATTCAACTTTGAAAATATCATAACTAATTCTCTAGTTAATACGAAACCTTTAAAATCGAATTTTCACAATCACACTTAATATAATTTACTTAACATTTAAATTCTTATCATTTCAGTCACTATAGAGTTACTAAATCACTTTCAAAGTTACCGTTTAATTTCAAGAGAAACTGATTTTCAGCAAACCATTTAGTATTCAAAATCCAACCCTTCAATACCCCTCAAAACCAATTCCAAATCAACCACCAACCAAGTTCATTAACATTACAATATACCAAATAACAGCTCAACGGCAACAAATCCATCATAACCCATTAAAATTAAGGAATTCTCAACAATTAGTCAACATACAATTCCCAATCCACATAATCAATCAATATCACTAATCAACAATTCCAAATCACAATCTCAACCATTCCAATCACAATTTCAGCCACAATTCAATATTCACATAATCAATCAATTACTCACAGTTATTAAATCTATTTGCAGTTATTCAATTAACCTTGTAGGCATTCTTAAATTGAAATCGTTTTAAACCCCCTACCTCGATGTCGCAATTGCATAATTTAATGTAACAATTCCCTTCCCTTTTAGTTTCATGGCAGTAGCAGTGACTGTCACGTAACCGGAATAGCAAAGGCAGCAACCAGAACAGCACCATTGTTAATCTTCACAGCAGTGACTGGGGTTGTAACCAAACAAAGGATTCAAATTGGATGGAAATTAAGAGCAATCACAGCCCTGGAGATCTCAAGACAAGGCACATACCGGAATCAACTCAGAACAAGTATAGCAGTGACAATAAAATGTGTAAATAGACAATGATCAAGGAAAAGATCAATCCAGAATTAAAGTAGCATCAGACTCACCAATAGCAACTCTAACAGATTCAAAATAGCATCAATGCCGGTATTCCAAATAATAGCAGTAGAGAAACAGGTGCAGCAAAAGGGCACGAACGAATGGGACGACTAGGATCCAGATTGACGATGGCGACAACAATACAAAACAGGAACATACACTATTGTATTCAGAATGAAAATATAGTAGAGAAATAAAATCGGGAAGCAGAGCACGAGCAAGAGTGTTACAATTTCAAGAATGGAATTGGGAACGCAGGGGAAGCTGCTGTCGTGTATATCAATGGCGCTTCCCTTCAAGCTCAATGATGATTGAACTATGACGGCGAGCTCCCTTCAACGGCAGCACTGACGGCGGTGCGCGGCGTTGGCAGCGATGACTCCAACGCGGCGACGAAGACAAAGCTTCTTCTCGGTCAGCGGCTTGCAACTCGGTTTCCTCCCAACGTCGTTCTTTCTCTCCTCTTCGTGGTTCTGTTTCTGACGGTGGTGACACGTGTGACGGGCTCCACAGCTGCACGGCGTAACCTCCTCTCTCTCCCTCGCGAGTTCGTCCCTCTCTCTTTCTATTGACGCTCTTGATGACGACGGGCTCCAAGGTGGCAGCAGGAAACTCGAAGGCGTTCGGTCTCCACAGCGACAGCAGTGAGACGCTGGTGATGGCGGGATGGACGGCGGCTGGACGACGATGTGGTGTAGCCCCCTCTCTTCCTCTCAGTTCTCTCAGACGCTCTCTTCTCCTCTCTGTGTGTGTGTGTCTGCGTTTTGGGAGAAAGGGGGTAAGGGGTTAGGGTTTGTGAATTGGGGAAATTAGGGTTTCTGAATGAATTTGGGGATTTTGGGATCTAGGGTTAGAAATTAGGATTTTTATAAAAGAATATGGATAAATATGAATAGATATTTTGATAAAATTGGAAGGTAGAGTAATTTTAAAACCAAATATACTCTCTTAAAAATATTTAAGAACATTATTTATCAACATATTACTAAGTTGACTTAATTATTTCTAATTTAAATTATAAAATAAGAATATTAATCACATTTTTATAAAATATAGTTTAAACTCAATACTAATTATTCAAATTAAATGATATAACTTTTTATTATTTTTCTATCACCGAAACTTTAATTTTAATTTACAAAATATTTAATTATAATAAAATTACTTAAACTTAAAGTATTTATAAAAATCCGTTTAATCATTCCTAATAAATTAATCTCTAGGAGCTCAAACTAATAAAATAAACCATAATTTATCCATAATAGAAATTATTTAAATTAAATTATATAATTTTCAAACTATATAAAATAACCAACTATAAAAATTTACACAAGAATATTAATTGAATTAACTCCAAATATTAGTAAACTAATTTAATTACTCTTAATTGATTGATTTATAAAATAAGATATCAAATTAATAAAATAAATCGTAACTTTTTCAGAATAAAAGTTACTTAAATTAAATTGTACAATTCTTTCTTATTTTTCAATTACTAAAATTATACAAAATACCCCATTATAATAAAATTACTTAAGAATATTAATTGATTCAAAATAAAACTATCTCCGAATCTATTTAATTATTTCTAACAAAATAATTTCTAAAATTATAAAATTTAAACTTAACGAGATAAAACCACAATTTATTTATATTTAGATTTTCAAAAATGCGGGATGTTATAATAATGAATGTGAAAAAGGAGGGAGAAAGTAAAAAGTGAGAAGAAGAAAGAAGGAAGAAGAAAGAAATAAGAAGGGGGAAGAAAAAATTAGGATTGGGGAAGAAAAGATAGGAATCCTGTCGCAGGTCTAGTTAAACTATGCGTCGTATGCGACGCGTGCGCGTGGGGCACGCGTTCGCGTGGGTTGCGTTATTTTCAAGTGACGCGTACGCGTGGGTGACGCGTACGCGTGAAATGAATTGTGCGATTGGCGTGAGAGCAGCCTCGCGTATGCACAACTCTCTGTTTCATTCGCATATTACCAAAATTTGGGGTGACGCGTGCGCGTGGGGGACGCGCACGCGTGCATGGCCTTATTTTGAAAAATGACGCGGACGCGTGGGGGACGCGTATGCGTGATAGGACTTGTGCTTCCAGCACACTTCCAGCCCCATTCCATCATAACTCTCTGCCATACACCCATTTACGTCGAGTTCACAGGGTCACGCGTGCACGAGGGTGACGCGCACGCGTGGAAGGCTGATTTTTGTAATCGACGCGGACGCGTCAGGGATGCGTTCGCGTGGGCATGTTTGTGCCTAAGGCATGCCTCCAGCCATGCTCCCACGTAACTCTCTGCTTCTTTTCTTCTTTGTTTCGAAAGCATATATGACGCGTACGCGTCAGCAACGCTTGCGCGTCACGTGCCTTTTTTTTTTTATGCAGAATGCAAATGCAAATACAGACTATATGCAGAGATTATGAGAAGAGTCACTAAGAAAAATAAATTAGAGGAAAATAAAACAAAACTAAGACTGAAATGGAATGATCATACCATGGTGGGTTGTCTCCCACCTAGCACTTTTCTTTTACATTCTTAAGTTGGATGGTCTTTAGGCTCATTCTGCTTTTGTTGGTGGGTCTTCCAAGAAGAAGACCTCTAGTTCCTTGTGATGTTTTATCTTCTCTCCATGATAAAGCTTTAGGCGATGTCCATTGACCTTGATGAATTTGGAGCTAGAAGGATGACGCAGGAGAAAAACTCTATATGGCTCGGCCTTTTCTACTCTGTAGGGACCTTCCCATCTTGATCTCAGTTTACCTAGCATGAGCCTCTGTCTAGAGTTATAGAGAAGAACTAACTCCCCTGTTCTGAACTCTCTCCTTTTTATATGCTTGTCGTGGACAGCCTTCAGCTTCTCTTTGTATCGCCTGGAGTTGTCGTATGCTTCTAGGCGAAGGTTCTCTAATTCTGCTAGTTGCAGCTTCCTTTCAGCACCAGCTTCCTCAAAATTCATGTTGCACTCCCTTACAGCCCAGAAAGCCTTGTGTTCCACCTCTACTGAAAGGTGGCAAGCCTTTTCGTACTAAGCGGAAGGGGCTCATCCCAATGGGTGTCTTGTACGCTGTTCGATATGCCCATAGTGCATCTTGTAGCCTGGCACTCTAGTACTTCCGATGAGGCTTTACTATCTTCTCCAGGATATGCTTAATCCCTCTGTTAGACACTTTTGCTTGCCCATTGGTCTGGGGATGATAAGCTATTGCTACTTTGTGAACTATCTCATGCTTCTTCAGTAATCCTATTAGTCTTCTCCTGTTACAAAAGTGAGTGCCTTGATCACTCACGATTGCTCATGGTGATCCAAAGCGACAGATAATATGATTTCTAACAAAGGAAACAACAGTGTTAGCATCATTAGTACAGGTAGGAATTGCTTCCACCCATTTAGAAACATAATCTACGGCTAACAGTATATAAAGGTAACCACTAGAGTTTGGAAATGGACCCATGAAGTCGATGCCCCAAACATAAAAAATTTCCCAAAATAGCATAATTTGTTGAGGCATCTCATCCCTCTTGGATATATTACCAAACCTTTGGTATGGGGAACAAGATTTACAAAAAGCAACAGCATCTTTAAAAAGAGTAGGCCACCAGAATCCACAGTCTAGGATTTTTCTAGCTGTTCTTTGAGGGCCAAAATGTCCTCCACTTTCAGATGAGTGCCAGGCCTCTAAAATGGACTGGAATTCTGATTGGGGCACACACCTTCTAATTACCTGATCAGCACCACACCTCCATAAATATGGATCATCCCATATATAATATTTGGACTCGCTTTTTAGCTTGTCTCTCTGATGCTTAGTAAAGTTGGGAGGGAAAGTATGGCTAACTAGATAATTAGCTACAGGTGCATACCAAGGAACCACTTCAGATACTGCATGCAAGCTATCAAATGGAAAAGCATCATTTATAGGAGTGTAGTCATCCTTAATGTGCTCAAGGAGACTCAAGTGGTCTGCCACTAAATTCTGGTTACCACTCCTATCGTTAATTTCTAAGTCAAATTCTTGCAGCAGTAGTATCCAATGTATTAGCCTTGGTTTAGACTCTTATTTTAGCTAATAAATACTTTAGAGCTGCATGGTCTGAGTACACTACCACCTTAGTACCAAGTAAATAGGCTCGGAATTTATCCACAGCAAAAACAATAGCAAGAAGCTCTTTTTCAGTGGTGGTGTAATTAGATTGACCAGCATCTAAGGTCTTGGATGCATAAGCAATTACGAAAGGATCCTTACCTTCGCGTTGAGCCAGTGCCGCTCCTACTGCATGGTTGGAGACATCACACATAATCTCAAAAGGCTAGCTCCAGTCTGGTCCTCTCACAATTGGAGCTTGAGTCAGGGCGATCTTCAACTTATCAAATGCTTGCATGCAATCCTCACTGAACTCGAACTCAATATCTTTTTGCAGCAATCTGGATAAAGGTAATACTACCATAATGAAGTCCTTAATGAATCTCCTGTAGAAACCTGCATGGCCAAGGAATGAACGGACTTTCTTCACGGAGGAGGGGTAAGGTAAACTAGAAATGACATCTATCTTTGCTGGATCTACAGAAATACCAGTATTAGACACATGTCCTAGTACAATCCCTTGTTTTACCATAAAATGACACTTTTCAAAATTCAATACAAGGTTTGAACTAACACACCAGTCCAATACTCTAGCTAAACTATCCAAGCAAAGGCTAAATGAATCACCATATACGCTAAAATCATCCATAAATACTTCCATATAGTTCTCAATAAGATCTGAAAAGATACTCATTATGCATCTTTGGAAAGTAGCCGGTGCATTGCATAAGCCAAAAGGCATTCTCTTATATGCATACGTTCCAAAGGGACATGTAAAAATAGTCTTCTCCTGATCTTCAGGAGCTATATGAATTTGAAAGTAGCCTGTATAACCATCTAAAAAGCAGTAATGGGATTTACCTGACAGGTGATTGAGCATCTGATCAATAAATGGCAAGGGGTAATGATCCTTGCGAGTAGCTTGGTTGAGACACCTGTAGTCAATGCAGACTCTTCATGAATTATGCACTTTAGTTGTCAGGAGTTCTCCATGCTCATTCTTTATTGTTGTGACTCCAGACTTCTTGGACACCACTTGTACTGGACTGACCCATTCACTATCTGAGATGGGGTAAATGATATCTGCTTCAAGTAGCCTGGTCACTTCTTTCTTGACAACTTCTAAGATGGTGGGGTTTAATTTTCTTTGGGATTGACGGATAGGCTTTGATCCCTCTTCTAAGAATATTCTGTGCTCACAAACCTGAGGGCTGATACCTACTATATTTGCCAAACTCCACCCAATTGCTTTCTTGTGTTTTCTCTGCACACTGAGCAGTTAATCCTCCTGTTGGGAGGTGAGTTCCCTTGCAATGATAACCGAAAACTTCTGATTATCCTCAAGGTAAGCATACTTGAGGTGTGGAGGAAGGGGCTTCAATTCCAATTTCTGCTCATGGCTAGGCTCTGGATTATCTGGAACTAGTGATAATGGCAAGGTGTCCTCATTGTGTTTAGAGGGTGTCCCCACACTTGGACCTTGCTATATGTACTTATCTTCTACTTCTTCTTGGTGAACTTCAGATATAGTTTTATCAATGATGTCGCACTGGAAGATAGAATGATCTTCTGGAGGGTACTTCATAGCTTCATTTAAACTAAAACTCACTGCTCTACCATCTATCTCAAAGGAGTAAGTTCCTGAGAATGCATCCAGCTTGAACTTCGAAGTCTTCAGGAATGGTCTTCTAAGCAGGATTGATGATGGTTTTCCTGAGTCATTAGGGGGCATTTCCAAGATATAGAAGTCAATGGGAAATGTGAGCCCCTTAATGCTCACTAATACATCTTCAGCAATTCCAACTACTGTAATAATGCTTTTATCTGCTAACACAAAACGAGCTGCCGACTTTTTTAAGGGAGGGAGCCTCAAAGTATCATATATAGACAATGGCATTATACTAACACACGCTCCTAAGTCACACATGCAGTCAGAAAATATTACACCTCCAATGGTACAGTTAACCAAGCATGGACCTGGATCACTACATTTTTCAGGTATACCTCCCATTAAAGCAGATATAGAACTACCTAAAGGAATAGTTTCTAATTCATTAATTTTATCTTTATGTATGCATAAATCTTTCAAAAACTTTGCATATTTAGGTACTTGTTGAATAACGTAAAAAAGGGGAACAATTACCTCAACCTTTTTGAAAATCTCTACCATTTTGGGATCAAGTTCCATCTGCTTTCTGGACTTCCTTGCAAGGTGTGGAAATGGGATAGGAATGGCGCCTGTTCCGGGGGTTACCTGAAACTGGAGGTCGATCTCGGATGAGATCTTCGGTACTGGTCGGAGATGATGTGTCCGGCTGGCTGGTGGCGGCCGGAGCTGTTGTGTCCAACTTGTTGGACTTGCTGCATTGCTGATCCTTGGCCACCGGAGGATGGGGGGTACCTGAAAGAGACTCCGATGCTTAAGTTAGCACGGGTATTAAGCAGGTCGGTCGCTACATCATTTGATCATCCTAGGTCTGATAGCTCGACCCAGGGTATGAACAGTGCCCCTGCTTGAGCTCGGTCTTCTTTGTCGAGGTCTAGTCCTTGACTTTGGTCCTTCTCGTAGCGAAGCCGAACTCAAGCATTTTGTCGACTTCTTTTGTAGCAGCTTTTGAATGTAGAACGTTTTCCTCTACAGGCGCGTGCTTTTATATCGGTGCTTTGGGAACGTGTGAGGGTTTAATGCCTTTTAATTTTAGCATTAATTGCACCGTTTCCTTTTGGCTCTTTATTTTAATTTTGAAAACCCAGAAACGGTTTCTCTTCTTTCGCCCTTTTCGTAACTTCTTCGCATTTTTCCCTTCATTCTCTCGCTTTCAACTTTTCTTTGTGGTGTGGCGTTTATTTGATTTTTCTGAAGCCTCTGCCTGGAGTTCGTGGTTTCGCGTTTTAGCCTAGCGACGTTTTCTTTTGCTCGTGTCTTTTCTTTTACTTCGAGGTAGTGATTCCAGATTTTGCCGTCCCTCTTCACCTTCCCTGAAGTCTTGCTACCTTTTTAGGTTGGTACTAACTTTCTTGCTTCTTTCACAGCTTCATCTTTAGTTTTTTGGTGAAGCTTTTGCTTTTGCATGTTTTGAAAGTTTGAACCTTTTCGTGATTTTGCATCTGTTTGTCGCTGTAAATGCATTTTTCTTGGCTTTCTTTTGTGTGTTCCTCTGGCATTTCCGTCAAGGCTTTATATGGTTTTTGTTTGTTACTTCTGATTTTTTACTATCTGATAGAAACTCTGCATCCGTTCCTTGCTTTGCTTGATTGCTTTTTGTCTGATTTCTCAAAAGTTCGTACCTTTGATGATTTCTATTTGACGTGTTTTGATGTTTTGGGAATGCTTTTTTCTTGGTTGACTGTGATGACTTATGCTTCTGGAAATGCTTGCTTGTTTGAAGTCTTTTTCTTGTTTGTAAGATGCTGGGGTGAGAGCTGTAGATTTTCCTGGAAACCTTGCTTTGTTACTGCCTCCAAAGGATGCCCCAAGATTTTGGTTTGAGTCTTGGGGTTTTCCTTTTCTGTGTGATCACCTGCATCATATTGAGTTATTTTCTCCCTTGTTCGAGATGTTTTTAGTAATCCCCTCTTCTTTTCTTACTTGTAGGATTAGTTGGCCTCATGTCTTCTCGCAATAACATTGTAGAGATGTCTTCCAGAGTTCCCGAGGGGATGTCCGATTGGCTGCACTCCCTTGTTTTGTTGTGTGTTTCTATTGTGGATGCTGAATTTTGCACAAAGCTGAGGAAGCGCCATAAGATTTGTGCTAACAGTGTCTGCGAGGGTGATTATGAGCTTGTTGCTCCTGATTCCGATGAGAGAGTTTGTTTTCCGACTTCCGTCGAGGGGGAGCGTCCCTCTTTCTATGCTTATGAATACTTCTTCAGCCAATTGAACGTTACTTTCCCTTTTACTGCTTTTGAAACTGACTTGTTGTGGTCCTGCAATATTGCTCCGTCCTAGCTTCATCCAAACTCTTGGGGTTTTATCAAAATATTTCAACTTCTTTGTCAGGAGTTGGACATGACACCTTCTGAAACTCTTTTCCTTTATCTTTTTGTCTCGGCCAAACCTGGAGGTTCCTCCAAAAAGAAAGCTTCCTGGGTCTCTTTCAGGTCGGCCCAGGGGCATAAAGTTTTTACCATGTATGATGAGTCGTTTAAAGATTTTAAAAACTATTTCTTCCGAGTTCGTGCCGTTGAGGGGGTTCGTCCCTTTTTTCTTGATGAAAATGATGAGCCTGCTTTTCCTCTGGAGTGGCAAAAGAATGTAAGAGTGCCACGTTACACATGGGAAATGCTTAGTGAGGTTGAGCGGGCCTTTGTAGTTGTTCTTGAAGATTTGTGGGGGAAGCCACCCCACCTGGACACGAAGATATTTTTGAGTGATCCATCTTTGGTTCGGGCTGCTTTGGGTACTGCCTGATTTGTTTTCATACTTGCTCCCGAGCTTTGTTTCTCCTGTGTTGTAACTTGTCTTTGTTTTTTGTGTTTTTCAAAGATGTCGAAGAATAATGATTCTATGAGAGCCTATAAGAAGGCGAAGAAGGCGACCGCTGCTTTAAACATCTCGGCCAAGGCGGCCGGAGAGGGGTCTTCTCAGCCTCTAGTTAAACCTCCTATACCGAGTTCTCCCGGGCCGAGGAGAGCGATTCCTACTCCTCGGGTCCGTCTGGTCGATCCTCCACAATCTTCCGTTGCAGCTTCCAGTGCCCCTCCTAGTAAAAAGCAAAGAACAATTGAGCCTTTCAACCTTGATGCTCCTGACTTTGATGCGGTTGAGTTTGTAGATCAACAAATCGACCCTTATGGTGTTCTTCCTATGGACGATGTGTCGATTCTTCATCATTTTGATTATATCAGCCGGAGTGGTATCAAGTTGGCACATATGGGGGCGGCCCTATATCGAACTGCTCAAAGCCTTCCTTTCTATGCCACTAAAGCTTTTATGGAGGAGGCCAAACAGGAGTTTGATCGGATGAAGGACTTGAAGGGGGAGCTTGAAGTAAGGGTGGCCAGGTTGGAGAAAGACTTGGAAAATGAAAAGGCTATTTCTACTTCCTTGGCTGGTTCTCTGAAACTGGCCGAGGACACGGCTATGCAGCATAAGGATAGTTACTTGACATCTTACCGAGAGGTGTTGCGTCTAAGAGAAGAGTTGGAGAATGCCCGGGGGAATTATTCCGAACTCCAAGGTCATCTTGTTGGCAGTGTAACTGCTGCCTATGAGAACCTGAAAGAACAAGTTTGGGTTATTGCTCCCGAGGCCGACCTAACCCTCTTTAGTTTGGAGAACGTTGTCAGGGATGGCAAGATTGTCCCTGATGACGAGGATGAGGATGATGTCGATCCTCCCCCTGTAACCTCTACCAAGGTGTCGACTTCTGCTGCCCCTGCCGAGGTTGGTCCTCCCGCTTCTGATCCCGACTGCCAGATCTTGAACCGGGATGACGGTACTGTAGATGGCATTCCTCTCCAGACTCGGCCTCCGTCTCCTCGGCCTGATGCTGCTAAAAAATCTTCTGACCCTTAGCTTTATCTTTATTCTGGATATGTAGTTGGCTCGGCTTGTGGGCTTTTTTAAACTCTTTATGTTTTGTTAGTTTGCTGACACTTTCCCGTTGCTTGCCTAGCAACTTTTGTTTTTTATGAAAAACAAATGGTAGCATGCTTTAGCTTTTTTGAGATAGGTTTTGGTGGCCTCTGAGGCTGTTATAACCTTGTGGATGATATTGCGCTTTTTGTGCTTGACTTTCGTATCTCTTTTTCTGCGAATATTGGAACCTTGCGGCTTAACCTTTTTTGGATTGCTTTGTACTTTGTATCTTGAATCCTTTGAGGTTGTGACTAGGTAGGTCTAACTTGCTTTTTGGTTCGTTCTCGCTCCGGCTTGCATTTTTGACGATTTGTAGCCGATTTCTTCAAGTTAGTCCTCCGAGTTGTTTTCGCAGTCCTTTTTTAAGTTATTTTTGTAATCCTCTTTCTTGGATCTTTGTCCGATCTCTTTCAGGGATTACTTTTATAACTTTTTAGTTGTAGGAGTCCGACTTTGTTATATCGGTCTCCTTTAAGTTATTTGTAGTCCTCTTTCTTGGATCTTTGTCAGATCTCTTTCAGGGACTGCTTTGATAACTTTTAAGTAGTAGGAGTCCAACTTGGTTATATCGGTCTCCTTTAAGTTATTCGTAGCCCTCTTTCTTGGATCTTTGTCAGATCTCTTTCAGGGATTACTTTGATAACTTTTAAGTGGTAGGAGTCCGACTTGGTTATATCGGTCTCCTTTAAGTTATTTGTAGTCCTCTTTCTTGGATCTTTGTCAGATCTCTTTCAGGGACTACTTTGATAACTTTTAAGTGGTAGGAGTCTGACTTGGTTATATCGGTCTCCTTTAAGTTATTCGTAGTCCTCTTTCTTGGATCTTTGTCAGATCTCTTTCAGGGACTACTTTGATAACTTTCCATTTTGGGCCGACTTTGTCACGTCGAGCCCTTCTAAGTTAAAGTAATCCTCTTTAATAGGGTTGGCCAGACCTCTTTCCAGGGTTTACTTATAACTTGGGTTGACTTGGTCCGACTTCTCGACGTCGGCCAGTCTTTAAGTTATTATTTTAGCAATCCGTAAGACCTCGTCAGGTTCTTTTTTGGATCACTTTCGATAACTTCTTACATTATTCTGTGTTCATCTTTGCCGATTTGTAGAAAGTGGTTGTCATCTCTAGATCGTCCTTTGGGTGAATCGCGTTTTCACCTTTATCGGACGGTTGTCTTTATCGTGATCGTGCAGTGAAATTGTTTTTCACTTTCTGCCGATCTGTTGCTTTATAATCGGACAATGAATGCTTCAGATTAATGCGTCTTGAAATCTTTGTAGAATATCTAAAATATATTTTATTTAAAGGAAAAGTGCGAATATATACATATGGGGTTGTCTGAGTCTCAACTTGGTGCCTCATTAAAAAACCTTTTCAGGAAAAAGAGTGCGTCCAATGATGAGATCTTTTATCTTTTCTAACTGTAGTACCTTCTGAGGTTGCAGGCGTGCCATGACCTGGGAAGCTCTCGTCCATCGAGTTCAGACAGTCTGTAGTAGCCCTTTCTAAGTACTTCTACAATTCGATAGGGTCCTTTCCAGTTTGCTGCCAGCTTTCCCTCTCCTGGTCGAGTTGTTCCGATGTCATTTCGGATTAGGATGAGATCATTTTCTGTGAATTTTCTCGGCACTACCCTTTGATTATATCTGGAAGCCATTCGGCGTTTTAGAGCTTCTTCCCTTATCCGAGCTCTTTCTTGGATTTCGGGTAATAAGTCGAGCTCTTCCCTCTGAAGTTGGAAGTTTGCTTCCCCATTGTAGTGAACTACTCTGAGCGACCCTTCCTCAATCTCTATTGGAATCATCGCCTCTGTTTCGTATGCTAATCGGAAGGGGGATTCCTTCGTGGTGGAATGTGGCATTGTTCGATATGCCCACAGGACCTGTGGGAGCTCTTCTGCCCAGGCTCCCTTTGCATCTTGTAATCTCCATTTTAATCCAGCCAATATGACTTTGTTAGCAGCTTCGGCCTGCCCGTTGGCTTGTGGATGTTCGACGAAGGTGTACTGGTGCTTTATATTCAAGTCGGCTACTAGTTTTCTGAAGCCTGCATCTGTGAATTGGATACCATTGTCTGTGGTTATTGAATATGGAACCCCGAACCTTGTGACAATATTTCGATATAAGAATTTCCGGCTTCTTTGAGCAGTGGCATTGGCTAGGGGCTCTGCCTCGATCCACTTTATAAAGTAATCTACTCCCACTATGAGAAATTTAACTTGTCCTGATCCCTGTGGGAAGGGGCCGAGAAGATCGAGTCCCCATTTTGCAAATGGCCAAGGCGAAGTCACACTGATGAGCTCCTCTGGCGGGGTGATGTGAAAGTTGGCATGTTTTTGACATGGTGGACATGTCTTTACAAATTCTGTGGCTTCTTTCTGTAGAGTTGGCCAATAAAATCCCGCCCAGAGTACTTTTTTGGCGAGAGCTCGTGCTCCGAGATGATTGCCACAAATGTCGCCGTGTATTTCTTCTAGCACTTCCCTTGTGTTGGAGGTCGGCACGCATTTTAGTAAAGGTATTGAGATACCTCTTTTGTACAGAGTGTTGTTTATGATGGTATAGTACTGTGCCTCCCTTTTTAACTTCTTTGCCTCCTTTTCTTCTGCGGGGAGTGTTCCTTCTTTGAGGTAGTTGATTATGGGGTCATCCATCCTTGGTCCTGACTTGTTATGGCCAGGATTTTTTCCTCTTCCGAGATTGATGGGTTTTGCAACATTTCCTGAATGAGGCTTCTATTGTTGCCCCCTGGTTTGGTGCTGGCTAGTTTTGAGAGTGCATCAGCTCGGGCATTTTATTCGCGGGGTATGTGGCAGATCTTATATTCCCCAATTTGTCCGAGTAGTTCCTTGGTTTTATCCAAATATTTTTTCATGGTGGGGTCTTTGGCTTGGTAGCTCCCTGTTATTTGTGATGTGACCACTTGTGAATCGCTGTAAATGTTGAGTTTTTGAGCTCCGACCTCTTTAGCCAGCTTCAAACCAGCTAATAATGCTTCATATTCTTCTTGGTTATTGGAGGCCGGGAACCCGAACTTGAGGGAGAGCTCAACTTGGGTTCCTTGGTTGCTTTCTATTATCACGCCTGCACCGCTTCCAGTTTTATTTGAGGAACCGTCCACGTAGAGATTCCATTCTGTGGGAGTTTCCAGGGTATCTGTGAATTCTGCGATGAAGTCGGCCAGATACTGTGATTTGATGGCCGTCCGAGCTTCATATTGGAGGTCGAATTCTGACAACTCGACTGCCCATTGTAGAATTCTGCCTGCTAAATCTGTTTTCTGCAATATTCCTTTTATGGGCTGGTTAGTTCTAACCTTAATGGTGTGAGCCTGGAAGTACGGGCGGAGTCGTCGAGATGTTAGGATGAGAGTATAGGAAAATTTTTCTATTTTCTGGTAGTTCAGCTCGGATCCCTGTAGTGCTTTGCTAATGAAGTAGACGGGTTGTTGCCCATTTTCGTCTTCTCTGACTAGTGCTGAGGCTATCGCCCGGCTTCCTACTGCGAGATATAATATGAGTGGTTCTCCTTCTCGTGGTCGAGATAGGATAGGTGGCCGTCCTAAGAACTCCTTGAAGTCTCGGAAAGCTTGCTCACATTCTGTCGTCCATTCGAACTGTTTTCCCTTTCTTAAAGTAGCATAGAAGGGGAGAGATCTTATCGCAGCACCTGCTAAGAATCGGGATAGGGCGGCCAGTCTCCCGTTGAGTTGTTGTACTTCTTTGACACAGGTTGGGCTCTTCATGTTGAGTATAGCTTGACATTTGTCTGGATTTGCTTCAATTCCCCTTTGTATGAGCATGAAGCCCAAGAATTTGCCTGCTTCAACTGCGAAGGTGCATTTTGCGGGGTTGAGTCACATGTTATGCTTCCTTATAGTGTCAAACACTTGAGCCAGGTCAGACAATAATGTATCTTTGCTTTGTGTTTTTATCAACATGTCGTCCACATAGACTTCCATGATTTTTCCGATGTGATCTGAGAAGACTTTATTCATTAGCCTTTGATAAGTAGCTCCCGCGTTCTTGAGACCGTAAGGCATCACGATGTAGCAGTAGTTCGCCTTTGGTGTTAAGAACGAGGTCTTTTCTTGATCTGGTGGATACATGGGGATTTAGTTGTATCCCGAATAGGCGTCCATAAATGAGAGGTATCTATATCCGGAGGAAGCATCTACCAGAGCGTCAATACTTGGGAGTGGGTATGGATCTTTTGGGCAGGCTTTGTTGAGATCGGTGTAATCGGTACACATGCGCCACTTCTCGTTTGATTTTTTCACCAAGACGACGTTGGCTAGCCATAGTGGGTACTTGACTTCTCTTATGAATCCTGCCTCCAGTAACGTTTGTACTTGTTCTTCCACAGCTTGGGATCGTTCTGGTCCGAGTTTTATTCGCTTCTGCTGCACCGGCCGAGATCCTGGATAGACCGCCAACTTGTGGCACATTAGCTTAGGGTCTATGCCTGGCATGTTTGCGGCTTTCCATGCGAAGAGGTCGACATTATCTCGTAAGAATTGTATCAGTATTTCTTTTGAGTCTCCTCTTAGGACCGTGCCGATATTAGTCGTTTTGTCTGAAGTGTCTCCAATCTGAACCTTCTCTACCTCACCTTCCGGGTGCGGACGGAGTTCTTCTCGACGCTGAGCTCTGCCAAGCTCAACGGTATGAAACTCTTCTCCTCTACCTTTGAGGTTTAAGCTCTCGTTATAACAGCGACGTGCCATCTTTTGATCTATTTTTATCGTGGCTATCCTCTCTGTAGTTAGGAATTTCATGCATAGATGCAGAGTTGAGACTATTGCACCGAGTTGATTGAGTGTTGTCCGACCTATGAGAGCATTGTAGGCCGAACTTACGTCGACCACAATGTAGTCTATTTTGAGGGTCCTAGATTGGTTCCCTTTTCCAAAAGTAGTGTGTAGCGATACGTATCCCAGCGGTTGTATCAGAGTGTCTCCTAGTCCAAACAGATTGTTCGGATATGCTCTAAGTTCCTTTTCGTCTAAGCCGAGCTTGTCGAAGGCTGTTTTGAATAAGATGTCGGCAGAACTCCCTTGGTCTACTAGTGTGCGGTGTAGATTGGCATTTGCCAGTATAATAGTGATGACCATGGGATCGTCGTGTCCCGAGATGATGCCGGATGCGTCCTCTTTAGTAAATGTTATCATCGGGATGTCGGGTGCTTCCTCCTTTCCCTCAACATGATATACTTCTTTGAGATATCTCTTTCGGGATGATTTGGAGATCCCACCCCCTGCGAATCCGCCATGTATCATGTGGACGTGTCTTTCTGGTGTTCGAGCTGATCGTTTAGCTCGTCCATCATCTTCGTCTCTCCGTCTTTTTCTTTGGTCATCATCTCGGGTGGCCAGAAATCGATCTAATTTTCCTTCTCTTACCAATTTTTCTATGATATTTTTCAAGTCGAAGCACTCATTGGTAGAGTGCCCTCGAATTCGATGGTATTCACAATATTCCTTCCAGTTTCCTCCTCCCCTTTTGCCTTTGAGTGGCCGCGCTGGGGGGATTTTTTCTGTATGGCAGACTTCTTTGTACACGTCGACCAGGGATGCTTTGAGAGGAGTGTAGTTGTGGTATTTTTTGATTTTCTCACCCTGTCGATCTTCTTTCCTTTTGAAGTCCTTGTCTTTGTCTCGGTAGGAGGTTTCGAATTTTGAGGTTTCTCCTAGCCGAGCGTTTTCTTCCATGATGTATTTTTCTGCTCGCTCCTGTACTTCGTCTAAGGAGGTGGGATACTTTTTTGATATAGATTGGCTGAAAGGTCCCTCTCGTAAGCCATTAATAAGCCCCATGATGGCAGCCTCTGTTGGTAAACTTTGTATGTCCATGCATGTTTTGTTGAATCTTTCCATGTAGTTGCGGAGGCTCTCCCGATCTCCTTGCTTGATCCCTAGTAAGCTGGGTGCGTGCTTGGCCTTATCTTTCTGGATGGAGAATCTGGCCAGGTCGTCGAAGTTTGAGATGGACTTCGGAGGTAAGTTGTCGAACCATCTGATCGCCGTTTTCGAAAGAGTTGTCGGAAAAGCTTTGCAGCGAACGACATCTGAGGCGTCGGTAAGGTACATTCTGCTTCTAAAATTGCTGAGATGATGGTTGGGATCTGTAGTGCCTTCATACAAAACCATATCCGGGAGCTGAGCTTGAAATACTTTGGGATTTTAGTCTTCATGATTTCCTTGGTGAATGGATCCTGTTCTTTGCGTGAATTTTCCTCAGGAGTGGTCCGAGGAGCTTTTGATTTGAGGTCGGCCTCTAACTGCTGTAGTTTTTCTTCTAGTTCTCGACGTCGCCGTACCTCTCTTTGTAGATCCTTTCCGATCTCTCGTTGTTGCTGGGTTTCTCTCTCAAGTTGCTTTAAGCGATCTTGAAGTGCTTCCATGGCTCCCGGATTTGATGAGTTTTTGTTCCCGTTGGGTTCCGGAGTATCCTTTAGTGTAGTGTCCGCGTTCTTGTGCGGTGTTCTGTTCTACAGATCCGAATCGTGGTCGTTGTCATGGCCGTCTGCCATGGTTTTGGGATGACTTTCAGGTTCCCCGGCAACGACGCCAATGTTCCGGGGGTTACCTGAAACTGAAGGTCAATCTCGGATGAGATCTTCGGTACTGGTCGGAGATGATGTGTCCGGCTGGCTGGTGGCGGCCGGAGCTGTTGTGTCCGACTTGTTGGAATTGCTGCACTGCTGATCCTTGGCTACCGGAGGGTGGGGGGTACTTGCAAGAGACTCCGATGCTTAAGTTAGCACGGGTATTAAGCAGGTTTTATGTAGAATCAGAGTATGAGTTATACCTGGGTGCTCCAGTGTATTTATAGTAGTGTGGGCTGACCTTTCGGATAAGGTAAGTTAGTTATCTTATCTTATCTTATCCTGTTTTGGATGAAGTCAGCTTATCTTCAAGGGAACCGCCTTTATCTCTATAGGCTGGGATTGCCTTTGGATTTGGGTCGTGTTCCTCTATTTGGGCCCTTTATTGGGATTTCCTGTCGATATGGCCGAGTTCTTTGTAACGAAGTCGGTCCGCTTGACCTTAACAGGTCGGTCGCTGCATCGTTTGATCATCCCAGGTCTGATAGCTCGACCCAGGGTATGAACAGCGCCAATTGCAACTTCTGCATCCTTTGGTGCTCCATTCCTTTACTGAGCTACTTCTTCTTCAACCTTGTCTTGTACTTTCTCTTCCGCTTTAGCATCTTCCACTTCAACCAAGTCCTCAACTAGGGCGTGTTTTTATGGGCTTGGCTCCTCTTGGTTCCTCTCTTGCAGTGTGGTTCCAAATCTCAAGGTGATGGCATTGATGCCACCCTTGGGATTAGGTAAGGGTTGAGAAGGAATTCCGCTCGAGCTTAAAGGTTGGTTGGTAGAAGTAGGTAATGAATCTATCCGGGAGACGAGAGCTTGTAAAGTGGCATTCTAACAATTTAGAGTAGAGTTCAGTGTAGTCTGCATGTCTTGTTGTCCTTGTGCAAGAGAACGAAGCATCTCGTCATTTGATGAGGAAGGAGGATAAGTGATTTGAGGGACCTGTTGTTAGTTGTGTTGGGGTCCTTGTGACTGCCTTAGGTGAGGAGCTCTATAAGGTTGGTTCTGATTCTGCTGTCTATTCTTGTTATTCCACCTCTGATTTTCATTGTTGTCTCTGCCTCCTCTGTTGTAGTTGTCCCTGCAGCTATGATTGAAATTATCTCTCTAGCCATGGTTGGAGTTATCCTGCCATCCTTGGTTATAGTTTCCACCTTGGTTGTAGTTGCCGCCTTGTTGATTGTATCCTTGATTTGGGCGGTCATAGAAGTTATGAGTAGCTACCACAGTGTTGTCTTCTTGTTGGAGCTGCAGGCACTCATCAGTGTTGTGACTATAATCAGCACAAATTTTGCATAGTCTTTGGGGGACCAGCTGTTGGCTTTGTTGTGGTGAGGGAGGCTGTTGTTGTTGTTGATTCAACTACATCTGCTTTAGTAGGTTAGTCATTTCACATATAGCTTGTGTGACGACAGTGGTCTCACTGCTAGAGGAAACCTCTGCAACAGCCTTTGAGTGGCTGTTCCTGTGCCTGTAATTCCTAGTGGACTCAGCTAAGTTGCTGATCAGTTGCCATGCTTCATCTGCAGTCTTGTACTTTTTCAGAGAACCATTACTAGCACCATCCAGTGTAGTTTTATCCCAAGGCTTCATGCCTTGAGTGAAGTAGCTGATCAACACTAGCCTGTCAATCATGTGATGGGGGCATGCGTCCAGAAGGTTCTTAAAGCGCTCCCAGTACTCATAGAGAGCCTCTAATTCACGTTGAACAATGCAGGAGATCTCTTTCCTCAATCTATCTGTAACTTCAGCTAGAAAGTACTTTTCTAATAATTCTCTCCTGAGCGTATCCCAGTTGGTAACAGTTGCTTTAGGTTGGGAGTAGTACCACTCCCTTGCCTTTCCCTCAAGAGAAAACGGGAAGGCGGTTAACAGAATAGAAGTTTCATTTGCACCATGACGCCTAACAGTAGAACAGGCTGTCTGGAAATCCCTGAGGTGCTTGATAGGCTCCTGAGTAGGTAAGCCATGAAACTTGGGTATCAAGTTGATTAGTGCAGTCTTCAGTTCAAAATCTTCAGCCAGATTTGGATGATGCACTTGATACGGCTGCAGTGTAAAATCTGGGGCTCCAGCTTCTTGAAGAGTAATCCTCCTAGGTGCTGCCATTTTATCTGCACGTGAATCAACTGAATCAATAATAAAGGAGCTTATTTCACTCTCAGATGGCGGTTCAGATTTGCCCTCAGATGAGACTGGTGAATCGATAACAATCACTTCACTACCCTCAGAGGCTAACTGACGCCGAGCTCGCCTAATACGTGAAATAGTTCATTCAATTTCAGGATCAAATGCGGCTAAGCTCGGATGAGGCAGTGAACGTGTCATTCAATGAAAGAAACATACAGCTCATGGTAATAAAATAAAATAAAATATGCAAATAAAAATAAAAATATGTACACTAATCAATAATTTAGCATGCTATTGCAACTCCCCGGCAACGGCGCCAAAAATTGACGTATAGGTGGAAGTCAGCTAATTAAGAAATCAAATTACAAATTACGTTGCGAGTATAGCTCTTAACCAGCAAAAATCTGCCTCATCAATTTAGAAAGGTTGTCACAAAAATTAGAATAAAAATACTGGGAGTAGGAGTCCCAAGTCGTCTCCTAACGAGTTGCCAAAAAGGGTGCTAATTTATTAATCAGGAGTTTTCCAAGAGATTTTGAGTTTGGGCAATGAGCACAAGCATATAATTGTAAATTAAGGCAATGAAAATTAAAAGAGATTTATAAATTCAAATTAAAAAGTCTTGACTGGGGGAATGATTGATTGGAAGTTCTATCCTTGTTGGAATCCTCTCAAGTGTAGTATAAAGAGGTTGTTATTTTCACTTAGTTAACCCTTACTAAATAAAGGAAAGTCAAGTGATTGAGCTAACTCTTATTCGCAAATCCTAGTCCACTCCCTTGAGAAGGTATAGCATTAGTAAATACAGAATTAGCCAACAACTTACAATTTAACTAATTACTTTTGCATTCCAACTCTAGTGTCTCCTCTTAATCAACCCCCATGTCAAGTATGGAATCTACTCCATTGACATGAATATAACGCTCATAAAAATATAAGAAGAAGACATGATGAATTAAATAAAATAAAGATTGAAAATTAATTAAAAGTAAAAGTAATTCTCTACATTAACAATCCATGAAAATAATCCAATTGTAACTCTAAACAAGAATTAAGAATATGGAATAAATAAATAGGAAGTAAGAAAACAAACTAGAATAGTATCTTCAACGGAGGTGATGACTCTTCAATATCCAAAGCAAAAACATAAGTCTAATAAACTATGAATGTAAAGAAAACCTAGATGAGGAGTAATTTCTATCTAGATTCAAATCTAAAAACTAAAAACTATCCTAATGAGAATGTGTGTTGAGTCTCGGTGTAACGACCCAACTTCCAAAACGTCATGATCGTACCGAAAGTAAGGCGTTACCAACTTGCTTTCCTTTATTAACTATTTACTATTGAGCCTCTAGTTCGATATCGCAATCCAGTTTTAGTAAAAATACCAGAAAATTTTGTTTTTATTTATCAAATCATATAGCAAACATCACCAAGTAATAATAATCATATAATCATTAGTAAATATTATACAAACAAATTCAAGTGTAACTTAGATACAACTCCTATCCCTCTTTATAAAATAAAATCTTAAGCAACAAAGGCGAGGCAATTCTATGAAAGCAACTCAATTAAAAAACTTAACTCAAAAATAAGGTCTAACAATCGCCCGCAGCTTCAAACTGAGTCTTAGAACCTGTATCACTGAAAGGGTGGAGGATTTTGGGGTGAGAACAAACCACACGTTCTCAGTAGGGAATGGGAATGCTGTAAAAGTAACGATTAACATGCAAATAATTAACATACTCAAGGAAACTATATTTTTATCAAACCCTTATGAAAATACTATTCTTGGTTTTACTTTAACTAATTACTTACCTTGTTCAAAGAAAATCTCTAAGCTCAAAACAAATTCCAAAATATAAAACTGGTCACATTAAGCATTTCTCAACCACCCAATTAATTTTCAATCACAACATCAATTCTTACTCATCATCATACATTCACCAACTAATAGCACTCACAAGAGATTCAATTCAACACACAAACAAGTCACAGCAAGGCAAACAACACAATCACAGGGAAGTACAACGAGCAAACCCAATCAAATGCAAATGCACAAACAAGGATGATGCATGTCTAGCCCTAGTGCAGGTAATTAGCTCATTTGTCGGTTACATACCCGCTCCCGACGTTAGCCGGAGTCCTTTGACTAGGTAAGGCTTCCCTGTTGGCAACACCCATCGCAAGAGTCCTTTGACTTGCGGGGCAAACCATTGCAAGAGTCCTTTGACTTGCATGGCGGCACTAACAACCCACTACAAGAGTTCTTTGACTTGCAGAGCGGAGCTAGTCTGCCCAACACACTCACTGTAGGAGTCCTTTGACTTACAGGAGCACACTCACATACACTCACTGTAAGAGTCCTTTGACTTACAGGAGCATATGCTAGTTATGTATTTTCTCGATACCTCTGTAAGAGTCCTCTAACTTACAGAATAGCATTATAGCTAAGTATCCCAGGGAAGCGCTCTTAGTGGTCATACCACCATCTATCTGGCTGCCTTCACGCAGCAGATCATTACATAATCATTCTCATTATCATCATTCATTATCATTCTCATTATTCATCATCATATTCACATTCTTATGCAATATCTTTTTCTTTCTCTGTTCAATCATACTATACAAACTTTACATCTTTCACTTTTGTAATATCTTGGCTCAAGCCATTTCTCTTTACCATTCGTTCATAAAAATCTCAATCATCAATTCAGTTCATAATCTCTGCTATGGCAATCTTGAGTCAAGCCAACTTTAAAACTATCTTTCATTTTTAGTTCTCTATCAAAGACTCAAGAAAATCATTTATTTTTAAATTCATTAAACACTTTTCAAAACATAACCTTTCATTAGAAGTAATCAAATAAAACTCTTTTTCAAGTTTACTAACTTCCCAAAGACTCAAAAACCATCTCTCTTTATCATTCATATTCAAATATTATATAATCATTAAACTTCAAAAAATAATCCTTTATTTCGAACCCCAGGCATAACTCTCTTCATATTGAATAAATCTCAAAACATAACTTCTTTTATAAATAATTCAAACTTGAACATAAACCTTTTCTTGGTAATTCAAATTCAAAATAGTATAATTCTTTTCTTAACTAAATAAAACTCCAATAATATAATTTTCCAAGTTCAAATCTTCTAAAATTACTTTTCAAGTAAAACCTCAGATTTTTATGAAATTTCGGCAGCACCTCCCCTAAAACTCGGACTTAGCCACCCTTACGGGTTCTTTCTTTCTCAACAATTCAACAATCCCTTCTCAATAATTATCAAATACAAGACTCTCAAGCAACCAGAAAATCCACAATTCGCAATTCTCACATAACCCAACAATCCAATTTTCATTTCATCAATTCATAATTAAATTCATAAGTCATAGAATCCTTTCAAATTAAACTCAGTCAATTCTCCATCCGTTTATCAGCAACTATCATAACAGATTCTCAATAATTATCTCATCATAATTTAGTTTAAAAAACTAACATCCTTTCATCAATTAAAATCAGAATTTTCATAAACCATTCTTTAAAAGTAAATCAGTCCAGCTTCAAAGATTCATAACTAATATTCCAAACACCAACTTTTCATATTCCTAGTTATTTTTAAAGTTCTTTAGTTATTAGCAAAGTTACCATTTTATTCTAAAGATCACACTTTAGGAAAATATTTCAGTAATCGACCTTCAATCCTTTAACCGTTCTCAAAATCAACTCTAGTTAACCTTAAATCAACAATAACCACCAACTTGACATAATCGAATAAAATCCGAATTTCCAAGAGATCTGTTCGTCAAATAAACTTTAACTCGTTCTACAATTTTTTTATTTTCAATCTTGGTTCATTCAAACTCAATTCAATACTCCACACAAAATTATCTAATCAAATTATCATATCCAGTACATAACATTTTCCAAATCAGCTTGCAACAACGTCCATCATCTTCAAATAAATCTTAAATCAACAACCAAATCAAGAAATCAATGTAACCCGAAATTTAGGTAACAAGCATAGCCTCAAACCAAAATCAACCTCATCAATTAATCACTTACAACAATAAAACCAGCCACAATCACAGCCAAGTCAGAATCAATAAATCATGACACAGAAAATTAGTCCAACCATACAAAATTATTTATATACTCTTAAAATTTACTATATTATTTCAGAAAATCAGGTTCTCAAGACAGTTTAATCCCTTAAGTTCCAATCCTTCAATAACCACCAAAACCAATCCCAACTAGTCGCAAGTAAACTTCACAGCCGTTCCCATACATCAAATATCCAATTCAACATCAAACAAGACAATAATTCACTCAAAATCAGAATCTCAACCAATTCATCGCAGAATCAATAATTCAGTCACATTTCACAACTGCATTCAATTCTAATCATAATTCAAAATAATCGCTTCAACTAACTATTCTCAAACATATTTCAAACAATTCACATCAATTAATCAATTCTTAACCATTGTTAACCATTTGCACTTATCCAAATAACTTTGTAGGCATTCTAAATTAAAAACGTTAAATCTCCTACCTCAAAGTGTCGAAATCCATAGAAATTGGGAATGCTGCACTTATCAACAACAACTCTAATAGCAACCATATCATCTCAAAGTAGTAGCAGCAACAGTTTGGCATCTCCGATCACCAGCAGCAGCATTATTTCCGATCACTCTTCGCTCTCGCAGTAGTAACCACGGTGGCAACAAAATAGAGTTCAAATTCAATGGAGTTGGAAATGGAAATGAGTTCAATAGAATTGGAACTACAAATAGCTTACAATAAAATAACGGAGCAGCAACAACAGGGTTTCCGGGCAGCTCCAGTGGCGGTAATGGCTGAGCCAACATAAACAGTAGCAGAAACAGAGACTGAGCAAAGGACAATGGTTCCAACCTTCGTGAACTCTCTCTCTCACTGCAAATGGGCTTTCTAACAACAGCGGCTTCTGATCACAGCACAACAACCTGGCACGGTGAAGATCCTTTCTTTCTCTACTTTGCATGTATTATGCAATGTTGGTGACAGTAGCACCCAGCGAACCCTCCTCCTCCAGCGGCGGCTCCTTCGATGGCCCCAAGGTACGACGGCGATGGAAGGCACGGCGGCACAACTTCACGCAGTGGGTCGCACTCCTCCTTGCGTCACTGACTCGCGTCCTCCTTCCTGAACGTCGAGCGTTCTCTCTCTCCGCTGGTCCTCGACGGCGACGGCTCCAAGGGAGATGACGAGCAAGGACGACGGTGGCTCCTCATGGTGGTCGCTCTCCTTTCGGCGACGTCAGTGGCGGAATGGACTTGAGGGAAGACAAAACGGCGACTGGGCGGGGACGAACAGCGTGGCTTCGACGATGACACTCCTCGCGGCTCCACAAACGGTGACAAGGACGGTGGCGGTGGCGACGGCGCCTCCCTCCTCTCTGAATCTATCGTCTCTCTCTCTGTGGGTGTGGGTTTTTTGTGTATTGGTACGTGAAGGAGAAAGGGGGTGAAGGCTGTGTGTTTCAGAGGCTGAGGAAAGGGAAACAGTAGGGTTAGGGTTTCTGGGATTTGGGAATTAGTGTTTCTGATTCAATTTGGGAATTTGGGGTTAGAAATTAGGATTTTATAAAAGAATAAGGATAGGTATGAATAGATATTTTGATAAAATTGAAGGGTAGAGTAATTTTAAAATCAAATATACTTTATTAAAAATATTTAGGAACATTATTTATCAACATATTGCTAAGTTCAATCAATTATTTCTAATTTACATTATAAAATGAACAAGTTAATTATATTTTGTAAAGTACAATTTAAATTCAAATATCAATTTTCTAGATTAAATCATACAAATCTCTATTATTTTTCTATCTCTGAAACTTTAATTTCAATTTATAAAATAATTAATTATAATAAAAATTATATATAAATATTAATTGACTTAAACTTAAAGTATTTATAAATATCAATCTAATCAGTTCTAATAAAATAATTTCTAGGAGTTCAAATTAATAACAAAATTCATTTAAAATAGAATTTATTTAAATTAAATTATACAATTCTTTCTTATTTTTCAATTATCAAAATTATAATTTCAATTGTACCAAATATCTAATAAAGATTATATAAAAATTCTAATTAATTTAAAATTCAATTATCATGAAACTCCATTTAATTACCTTTACTAAAATAATTTTTCTTAAAATAAAATTATCAACAAATAAAATAAATCACAAATAATTAATTATTTGATTTTCAAAAACTAGGGTTGTTACACTCTGCACGTATCCTGGCTCTAGTCTATGTTTCTGGGCCGAAAATTGGGTCAAAACTCGGCCCGAAATCACCCCCAGCATTTTCTGTTATTTTTGTAGATCGCGTAAGTCACGCATATGCGTCAGTCACGCGTGCACATCATTTGGCGAATTTTCTTGTCACGCGTACGCGTCAGGCACGTGCACGCGTCGTCTTGCAGAACTCCAATCCACGCGTACGCGTCTGGCACGTGCACGCGTCGCTGCAAATTTCTTCATATCGCGCGCACGCGTGAGCCATGCGTGCGCGTCGATGGTCGCTGGTTTTCTCCTTAGTTTCTTGTGTTCCTTCCATTTTTGCAAGCTTCCTCTCCATTCTCTAAGCCATTCCTATCGTATAAAACCTGAAACACTTAACACACGGATTACGGCATCGAATGGTATAAAAGAAAATTGAAATATACAAATTAAAGATCTCTAGGAAGCAAGTTTTCAACCATAGAACAAAACTAGGAAGGAATTGTAAAATCATGCAAATCATATGAATAAGTGGGTAAAGACTTGATGAAACCACTCAATTGAACACAAGATAAACCATAAAAAAGCGGTTTATCACATGGTCACTGGCATCACACATTAGTTCAAATGGTAATGTCCAGTCTGGTGCAGAAATGACTGGTGCTGTGACCAGCTTAGCTTTCAAAGTCTCAAACACCTACAGACACTCAGTGTCAAAGGTAAATGGCATGTCAGCAGCTAGCAGATTGCTCAGAGGTTTTGCAATTTTTGAAAAATTCTTAATAAACCTCCTATAGAATCCTGCATGCCCCAGAAAGCTTCTGATTGCTTTAACATTGGCAGGTGGAGGTAATTTTTCAATTACCTCTACCTTAGCTTGATCTACCTCTATTCCCTTTTTTGAAATTTTGTGTTCAAGGACAATTCCTTCAATCACCATAAAGTGACTTTTCTCCCAATTTAGAACCAGGTTAGTCTCTTGGCACCTTTTCAGAACAAGTGCTAGATGGTCAAGACAGGAGCTGAATGAGTCTCCAAATACTGAGAAGTCATCCATGAAGACTTCTAGAAATTTCTCTACCATATCAGAGAAGATAAAGAGCATGCACCTCTGAAAGGTTGTAGGTGCATTACACAGACCAAATGGCATCCTTCTGTAGGCAAATACTCCAGATGGACATGTGAATGTTGTTTTCTCTTAGTCCTGAGGATCTACTGCAATTTGGTTGTAACCTGAATAGCCATCCAAAAAGCAATAGTATTCATGGCCTGCTAGTCTCTCTAGCATCTGGTCTATGAATGGTAAAGGAAAATGATCCTTTCTGGTGGCTGTATTGAGCCTTCTGTAGTCAATACACATACACCACCTTGTAACTATTCTTGTAGGAACCAGTTCATTCTTTTCATTATGAACCACTGTCATGCCTTCCTTCTTGGGGACTGGTAGCACGAAATTGTTGATTCACAACACTTCTTCACAACTCCCCACGACTAACCAGCAAGTGCACTGGGTCGTCCAAGTAATACCTTACGTGAGTAAGGGTCGATCACACGGAGATTGTCAGCTTGAAGCAAGCTATGGTCATCTTGTAAATCTCAATCAGGCGGATTCAAATGGTTATGAGGTTTTGATAATTAAAATATAAATAAAATATAAAATAAGATAGAGATACTTATGTAATTCATTAGTGGGAATTTCAGATAAGCATCTAGAGATGCTTTGTTGCTTCTGAACTTCTGCTTTCCTACTGCCTTCTTCCAATCATGCGCTACCTCCTTCCATGGCAAGCTGTATAATCCTCTCGGATGAAAACAAATCCATGTGCGCTGTCACCGCACGGCTAATAATCTGTCGGTTCTCGCTAGCATCGGAATAGGACCATTGTCCTTTTGTACACTGTCACTGCACCCAACATTCGCAAGTTTGAAGCTCATCACAGTCATCCCTTCCCAGATCCTACTCGAAATACCACAGACAAGGTTTAGACTTTTCGGATTTCAGGAATGTTGCTAATGGTTCTAGCCTATACCACGAAGATACTAATCTCACGGACTCGGTCCGTGTATTAGATATCCAAGAGAATATACTCTGGCTGTCGTCCAATGACTACGTTGAATATCATGTAGACCGCTTGTGGTTGTCAGGCACACGGATCTTGGCTAAGCGAGTAACGAAGATTGGGTGATTGTCATGGGTCACCCCTTCATTCTGACTTAACTGAATTAAGAATAAGAGTATATCTTAGAGAAGAAGTAGGCGTGAATTGATTGAAAAAAATAGTACTTGCATTAATTCGTGAAGAACAGCAGAGCTCCACACCTTAATCTATGGGTGTAGAAACTCCACTGTAGAAAATACATAAGTGAAAAAGGTCTAAGCATGGCCGTGAGGCCAGCCTCCCAATGTAACATAAGATGATCAAAAGATCAAAAGATAGAAGTTCTAAAGATATAAAATAAACCTCTAAAAGTAGTTTTTATACTAAACTAGTAACCTAGGGTTATAGAAAATGAGTAACTAAGTGCAGATACTGCAGAAATCCACTTTCGGGGCCCACTTGGTGTGTGCTTGGGCTGAGCATTGAAGCTTTTTCGTGCTTAGCCTGTTCCTGGAGTTAAACGCCAGCTTTGGTGCCAGTTTGGGTGTTTAACTCCAATTCTGGTGCCAGTTTGGGCGTTTTACGCTAGAACTTTTAGGCTGACTTTGAACGCCAGTTAGGGACATCAAATCTCGGACAAAGTATAGACTATTATATATTTCTGGATAGCCCAAGATGTGTTCTTTCCAACGCAATTAAGAGCGTGCCAATTCAGCTTCTGTATCTCGAGAAAATCCACTTCGAGTGAAGGAGGGTCAGAATCCAACAACATCTGCAGTCCTTTTTCAGCCTCTGAATCAGATTTTTGCTCAGGTCCCTCAATTTCAGTCAGAAAATACCTGAAATCATAGAAAAACACACAAACTCGTAGTAAAGTCCAGAAATGTGAATTTTGCATAAATACTAATAAAATTATAGTAAAAACTAACTAAAATATACTAAAAACTATGTAAAAATAATGCCAAAATGAATGGTAACAGCAAGTTCAGTGGAATCTCTGTGGTTTCTATATGAGCCTCAGATTCCTTTGGTTCCTCATTAGGAAACTCCTTAGTGGCCAGTGGACGTCCATGGAGGTCTTCCTCACTGGAAATCACTGCCTTTTGACTCTCTCCAGGTTCGGCTATGTTGAACGTGTAGATGGCCTTGCACTCTCTCTTTGGATTCTCTTCTGTATTGCTTGGGAGAGTACTAGGAGGGAGTTCAGTAACTTTCTTACTCAGCTGACCCACTTGTGCCTCCAAATTTCTAATGGAGGACCTTGTTTCATTCATGAAACTTTGAATGGTCTTAGTTAGATCAGAGACTATGGTTGCTAAGTCAGAGAAACTCTGCTTAGAATTCTCTGTCTATTGCTGAGAAGATGATGGAAAAGGTTTGCTATTGCTAAACCTGTTTCTTCCACCATTATTATTATTGAAACCTTGATTAGGCTTCTGTTGATCCTTCCATGAGAGATTAGGATGATTCCTCCATGAAGGATTGTAGGTGTTTCCATAGAATTCTCCCATGTAATTCACTTCTTCCATTCCAAGATTCTCAGGATCATAAGCTTCTTCTTCAGAGAAAGTGGTATGCGAAATTGTTACTCTGAGGTTGTAAAATTTGTTGTTCGTTCTCTCCCTGGTAATGGCTCCAAAAACGTGTGCACAGTACCATGGTCCAAGCATAACTTCATAATTTTGCACAACTAACCAGCAAGTGCACTGGGTCGTCCAAGTAATAAACCTTACGTGAGTAAGGGTAGATCCCACGGAGATTGTTGGTATGAAGCAAGCTATGGTCACCTTGTAAATCTCAGTCAGGCGGATATCAAATGGTTATGGAGTTTTCGAATAATAATAATAAATAAATAGAAAATAAGGATAGAAACACTTATGTAATTCATTGGTGAGAATTTCAGATAAGCGTATAGAGATGCTTTCGTTCTTCTAAACTTCTGCTTTCCTGCTGTCTTCATCCAATCAGTCATACTCCTTTCCATGGCAAGCTTTATGTAAGGGCATCACCGTTGTAAATGGCTACATCCCATCCTCTCTGTGAAAATGGTCCAAATGCTTTGTCACGGCATGGCTAATCATCTGGAGGTTCTCGATCATACTGGAATAGGATTTACTATCCTTTTGCGTCTGTCACTACGCCCAGCACTCGTGAGTTTGAAGTTCGTCATAGCCATCCCTTCCCAGAATCCTACTCGGAATACCACAGACAAGGTTTAGACTTTCTGGATCTCAGGAATGGCCATCCATGGGTTCTAACTTATACCACGAAGATACTAATAACTCGGACTCGGTCCCCTGTATTAGATATCTAAGAGATACTCATTCTAGCTTGGTTGCATGTAGAACGGAAGTGTTTGTCAGGCACGCGTTCATAAGTGAGAATGATGATGAGCGTCACATAATCATCACATTCATCATGTTCTTGGGTGCGAATGGATATCTTAGAAGCGGAATAAGTTGAATTGAATAGAAAACAGTCGTACTTTGCATTAATTCATGAGGAACAGCAGAGCTCCACACCCTAATCTATGGAGTGTAGAAACTCTACCGTTGAAAATACATAAGTGATGAAGGTCCAGGCATGTCCAAATGGCCAGCCCCCATGATCTAAGAACTAAACGTCCCAAGATGCCTAATACAATAGTAAAAGGTCCTATTTATACTAAACTAGCTACTAGGGTTTACAGAAGTAAGTAATTGATGCATAAATCCACTTCCGGGGCCCACTTTGTGTGTGCTTGGGCTGATCTTGAAGTTTACACGTGGAGAGGTCATTCTTGGAGTTGAACGCCAGTTTGTAACGTGTTTCTAGCGTTCAACTCTGGCTTGTGATGTGTTTCTGGCATTTAACTCCAGACTGCAGCGTAGAACTGGCGTTCAACGCGCTTTTGCATCGTCTAAACTCGGCCAAAATATGGACTATTATATATTTCTGGAAAGCCCTGGATGTCTACTTTCCAACACAATTAGAAGCGCGTCATTTTGATTTCTGTAGCTCCAGAAAATCCACTTTTAGTGCAGGGAGGTCAGAATCCAACAACATCAGCAGTCCTTCTTCTACCTCTGAATCTGATTTCTGCTCAAGTCCCTCAATTTCAGCCAGAAAATACCTGAAATCACAGAAAAACACACAAACTCATAGTAAAGTCCAGAAATGTGAATTTAACATAAAAACTAATAAAAACATCCCTAAAAGTAACTAGATCCTACTAAAAACATACTAAAAACAATGCCAAAAAGCGTATAAATTATCCGCTCATCAGGAAGCTTCTTTAGTACTGCAGGAAGCAGCTTGCATTCCAATCAGACTCTGGGAAATCATATTGACTTGCTGAGTCAATATTTTGTTCTGAGCCAATATGGCATTCAGAGTATCAATCTCAAGAACTCCTTTTCTTCTGAGTTTTCCCATTATTCACAGGATTCTTTTCAGAAGTATACATAAACTGGTTATTTGTAACCATTTCAATGAGTTCCTGGGCTTCTGCAGGCGTCTTCTTCAGATGAAGAGATCCACCAGCAGAGTGGTCCAATGACATCTTGGACAATTCAGACAGACCATCATAGAATATACATAGGATGCTCCATTCTGAAAACATGTCAGAAGGACACCTTCTGATCAATTGCTTGTATCTTTCCCAAGCTTCATAAATGGATTCACCTTCCTTCTGTCTAAAGGTTTGGACTTCCACTCTAAGCTTACTCAACTGTTGAGGTGGAAAAAATTTGGCCAAGAAGGCATTGACCAGCTTTTCCCAAGAGTTCAGGCTTTCTTTAGGTTGTGAGTCCAACCATGTCCTAGCTCTGTCTCTTACAGCAAAGAGGAAAAGCATAAGTCTGTAGACCTCAGGATTAACACCATTGGTTTTAACAGTGTCACAGATTTGCAAGAATGCAGCTAAAAACTAATGAGGATCTTCCAATGGAAGTCCATGAAACTTGCAATTCTACTGCATTAAAGAAACTAATTGAGGCTTAAGCTCAAAGTTGTTTGCTCCAATTGCAGGAATTGAGATGCTTCTTCCACAGAAGTCAGAAGAGGGTGCAATAAAGTCACCAAGCATCTTCCTTGCATCTCCACCATTGTTGTTATTTTTGGCTGCCATGTCTTCTTTTTTGAAAATTTCTGTTAGGTCCTCTCCAGAGTGTTGTGCTTTAGCTTCTCTTAGTTTCCTCTTTAGAGTCCTTTCAGGTTCAGGATCAGCTTCAACAAGAATGTTCTTATCCTTGTTCTTGCTCATATGAAAAATAAGAGAACAGAAAAAGAATTCGAACACAGAAAGAGGGAGAGAGTTCGAATTTTAAGAAGAAGAAGAGTGTTAGTACTTAAATAAATAAATAGAAAGAGATGAGAGAGAAAAGAAATTCGAATTTTAATTAAAAAGAGTAGGAAAATATTTTTGTTTTTATTTTAATTATGAGTTAGAATTCAAAAATTATTCAAAGAAATAAAATGAGATTAGAATTTAAAACAGTTAGTTAATTAAAAAGAATTTTGAAAAACTGGTGAGGGGTTTTCGAAAATTAGAGAGAAAAAAGTAGTTAGGTGGTTTTGAAAAAGATAAGAATTAGTAAAACAAACAAAAAGTCAAGTAGTTAATTGAAAAAGATTTGAAAATCAATTTCGAAAAGATAAGAAGTTAGAAAAGATTTTGAAATTAAGTTTTGAAAAAGATATGATTGAAATTTATTTTGAAAAAGATTTGAAAAAGAAATTTAAAAAGATTTGACTTTTGAAATTAAAGTTGATTACTTGACTAACAAGAAACAAAAAGATATGATTCTAGAATTTAAAGATTGAACCTTTCTTAAGAGGCAAGTAACAAACTTAAAATTTTTGAATCAATCACATTAATTGTTAGTAAATTTTTCGAAAATTAAAAATAAGAAAAAACTTTTGAAAATTAATTTTTAAAATTTTCAAAAATCATGAAATAAAAATGAAAAAAATTTGATTTTTGAAAAGATAGGATTTTTAAATTGAAAATTTGACTTGACTCATAAGAAACAACTAAGTTTTAAAAATTTTTGACTAAGTCAAACCAAATTTTCGAAATTTTTATGAGTAAATAAGAGAAAGATATTATTTTTTGTTTTTGAATTTTAAATGAAGAAAGAGAAAAACACAAAAATGACACAAAACATGAAAATTTAAGATCGAAACAAAAAATGCATGCAAGAACACTTTGAATGTTAAGATGAACACCAAGATCACTTTGAATATCAAGATGAACACCAAGAACTTGTTTTTGAAAATTTTTAAGAAAAGAAAAACATGCAAGACACCAAACATAGAAATTTTCAAACTTTAGACACCAATAATTCAAAAATGCATATGAAAAACAAGAAAAGACACAAAACATGAAAATGCAAAGATCAAACAAAGAAGATTATCAAGAACAACTTGAAGATCATGAAGAACAACATGCATGAGTTTTTGAAAATTTTTGTGAAAATAAAAAATATGCAATTGACACTAAACTTAAAATTTGACACTAGTCTCAAACAAGAAACAGAAAATATTTTTGGTTTTTATGATTTTATTAATTTATTTAAATTTTTTTTTTGGATTTTTTCGAAAATTATTTAAGAAAAGAAAATAAAGAGATACAAAATTTTTAATAAAAATTCTAGGAGTCATGCAATGTTAGTCTAAAGCTTCGGTCCAAAAATTTAGACATGGCTTAATAGTCAGCCAAGCTTTATGTGAAAGCTTCGGTCCAAAAGATTAGACATGGCCAATGGCCAGCCAAGCTTTAGCAGAGCATTTTCATACAACAGCCAAATTGATGGAAATCAAAAGGCTCTTGCAAATGATAAGTGGAAGCCTCGGTCCAAAAGATTAGACATGGCTTGACAGCCAGCCAGGCTTCAACAGATCATGATGAAACTCTAGAATTCATTCTTATAAATTCTGAAGAACAAAATAAAATATATATTATTATTTTTTTTTTGAAATTTTTTTTCGAAAAAATAAAAATAAAAATAAAATAAAATTACCTAATCTGAGCAACAAGATGAACTATCAGTTGTCCAAACTCGAACAATCCCTAGCAACGGCGCCAAAAACTTGGTAGCACAGAATTGTTGATTAACAACACTTCTTCACAACTCCCCACGACTAACCAGCAAGTACACTGGGTCGTCCAAGTAATACCTTACGTGAGTAAGGGTCGATCCCACGGAGATTGTCGGCTTGAAGCAAGTATGGAAAGCCCAGGATGTCTATTTTCCAACGCAATTGAGAGCGCACCAATTCAGCTTCTGTAACTCGAGAAAATCCACTTTGAGTGTAGGAGGGTCAGAATCCAATAGCATATGCAGTCCTTTTTCAGCCTCTGAATCAGATTTTTGCTCAGGTCCCTCAATTTCAGTCAGAAAACATCTAAAATCATAGAAAAACACACAAACTCATAGTAAAGTCCAGAAATGTGAATTTTGCATAAATACTAATAAAAATATAGTAAAAACTAACTAAAACAAACTAAAAACTATGTAAAAACAATGCCAAAAAGGGTATAAATTATCCGCTCATCAGGGACAACTTGGACAGGGCTCACCCAGGGGCCATCAAAAATAGGATAAATAATCCCGGCCTCTAGTAACTTAGTGACTTCTTTCTGCACTACCTCCTTCATGGCTGGATTCAGCCGCCTCTGTGGTTGAACCACTGGCTTAGCATCATCCTCCAATAGGATCTTGTGCATGCATCTGGCTGGACTAATGCCCTTAAGATCACTTATGGACCACCCAAGAGCTGTCTTGGGTGCGAATGGATATCTTAGAAGCGGAATAAGTTGAATTGAATAGAAAACAGTCGTACTTTGCATTAATTCATGAGGAACAGCAGAGCTCCACACCTTAATCTATGGAGTGTAGAAACTCTACCGTTGAAAATACATAAGTGATGAAGGTCCAGGCATGTCCAAATGGCCAGCCCCCATGATCTAAGAACTAAACGTCCCAAGATGCCTAATACAATAGTAAAAGGTCCTATTTATACTAAACTAGCTACTAGGGTTTACAGAAGTAAGTAATTGATGCATAAATCCACTTCCGGGGCCCACTTTGTGTGTGCTTGGGCTGATCTTGAAGTTTACACGTGGAGAGGTCATTCTTGGAGTTGAACGCCAGTTTGTAACGTGTTTCTAGCGTTCAACTCTGGCTTGTGATGTGTTTCTGGCATTTAACTCCAGACTGCAGCATAGAACTGGCGTTCAACGCGCTTTTGCATCATCTAAACTCGGCCAAAATATGGACTATTATATATTTCTAGAAAGCCCTGGATGTCTACTTTCCAACACAATTAGAAGCGCGTCATTTTGATTTCTGTAGCTCCAGAAAATCCACTTTTAGTGCAGGGAGGTCAGAATCCAACAACATCAGCAGTCCTTCTTCTACCTCTGAATCTGATTTCTGCTCAAGTCCCTCAATTTCAGCCAGAAAATACCTAAAATCACAGAAAAACACACAAACTCATAGTAAAGTCCAGAAATGTGAATTTAACATAAAAATTAATAAAAACATCCCTAAAAGTAACTAGATCCTACTAAAAATAATGCCAAAAGGCGTATAAATTATCCGCTCATCACAACACCAAACTTAAATTGTTGCTTATCCCCAAGCAACTGAAAATCAAATAGGATAAAAAGAAGAGAATATACTATAAATTCCAAACTATCAATGAAACATAGCTCCAATCAGATGAGCGGGACTTGTAGCTTTTTGCCTCTTGAATAGTTTTGGCATCTTACTTTATCCATTGAAGTCCAGAATGATTGGCATCTATAGGAACTCAGAGTTCAGATAGTGTTATTGATTCTCCTAGTTTAGTATGTTGATTCTTGAACACAGCTACTTTATGAGTCTTGGCCGTGGCCCTAAGAACTTTGTTTTCCAGTATTACCACCGGATACATAAATGCCACAGACACATAACTGGGTGAACCTTTTCAGATTGTGACTCAGCTTTGCTAAAGTCCCCAATTTGAGGTGTCCAGGGTTTTTAAGCACACTTTTCTTTTTGCTTTGGACCTTGACTTTAACCGCTCAGTCTCAAATTTTCACTTGACACCTTCACGCCACAAGCACATGGTTAGGGACAGCTTGGTTTAGCCGCTTAGGCCAGGATTTTATTCCTTTAGGCCCTCCTATTCACTGATGCTCAAAGCCTTGGGATCCTTTTTATTACCCTTGCCTTTTGGTTTTAAGGGTTACTGGCTTTTTGCTCTTGCCTCTTGGTTTTAAGAGCTTTTGGCTTTTTCTGCTTGCTTTTTCTTTTTCTTTCTCTTTTTTTTCGCCATTTTTCTTCTCTCTTTTTTTTTCTGCAAGCTTTTTGTATTCACTACTTTTTCTTGCTTCAAGAATCATTTTTATGATTTTTCAGATTATCAAATAACATTTCTCCTTATCATCATTCTTTCAAGAGCCGACATATTTAACATTCTTAAACAACAACTTCAAAAGACATATGCACTGTTCAAGCATTCATTTAGAAAACAAAAAGTATTGTCACCACATCAATATAATTAAACTAAGTTCAAGGATAAATTCAAAACTCATGTACTTCTTGTTCTTTTGAATTAAAAATATTTTTCATTTAAGAGAGGTGATGGATTCATATTCATTACTTTAAGGCATAGACACTTAGACACTAATGATCATGTAATAAAGACACAAACATAGATAAACATTTAACATAAGAAAAAAAAACAAAAAATTTAAGAACAAGGAATGAGTCCACCTTAGTGACGGTGGCGTTTTCTTCTTGAGGAACCAAGGATATCCTTGAGCTCTTCTATGTCTCTTCCTTGTCTTTGTTGCTCCTCCCTCATTGCTCTTTGATTTTTTCTAATTTCATGAAGGATGTTGGAGTGCTCTTTGATGTTCCACCCTTAGTTACTCCCAATAATTGTGTGGAGGAAAATGTATCCCCTGAGGTATCTCAGGGATCTCTTGATTTACAGTCAAATGTTCTACCACTGAGCTATAGACCCTTGATGGAAGCTTTTGTCTTCCCTTTCCTCTTTCTAGAGGTTTCTCCGGCCTTAGGTGCCATCAATGGTTATGGAAAAAAAAAAGCAATGTTTTTTCCACACCAAACTTAGAATGTTTGCTCGTCCTCGAGCAAAAGAAGAAAGGAATAGAAGAAGAAGAAGATATAGAAGAATCTAGGATTATGAGGAGGGAAGGTGGGGATCCTGTGGGGTCCACAGATCCTGAGATGATCCTGTGAGGTCCACAGATCTTGAGGTGTCAAGGATTTACATCCCTGCACCAATTAGGCATGTAAAATGCTTTTGCATGCAATTCTGGCGTTTAAACGCCGAACTGATGCTTGTTCTGGCGTTCAGCGCCCAGATGCAGCATATTTCTGGCGTTGAACGCCAGCCAGATGCTTGTTTCTGGCGTTCAGCGCCAGCTCTTCCTCAGTGTACATTTCTGGCGTCTGAACACCAGGATGCTGCTTGTTTCTGGCGTTCAGCACCCAGATGCAGCATGTTTCTGGCGTTGAACGCCAGCTTCATGCTTGTTTCTGGCGTTCAGCGCCAGCTCTATGCTCTGTTCTGGCGTTGAACGCCAGCCAGATGCTCCTTACTGGCGTTTGAACGCCAGTGAACTCCTCCTCCAGGGTGTGCTGTTTTTCATGCTGTTTTTTATTTTTCTTCAATTTTTTCAGTTGTTTTTGTGACTCCACATGATCATGAACCTATGAAGACATATAACTAATAAAAAATATAATTAAATAAAAATTGGGTTGCCTCCCAACAAGCGCTTCTTTAATGTTAATAGCTTGACAGTGGGCTCTCATGGAGCCTCACAGATGTTCAGAGCATTGTTGAGACTTCCCAACACCAAACTTAGAGTTTGGATATGGGAGTTCAACACCAAACTTAGAGTTTGATTGTGGCCTCCCAACACCAAACTTAGAGTTTGACTGTGGGGGCTCTGGTTGACTCTATTTTTTGAGAGAAGCTTTCTGTGCCTCTTTTCCATGTTTACAGAAGGATGTCCTTGAGTTTTAAACTCAAGGGATTCCTCATTTAATTGAAGGACTAGTTCACCTCTGTTAACATCAATCACAGCTCTTGCTGTGGCTAGGAAGGGTCTTCCAAGGATGATGGATTCATCCTCATCCTTCCCAGTATCTAGGATTATGAAATCAGCAGGGATGTAAAGGCCTTCAACCTTTACTAACGTGTCCTCTACTTGTCCATAAGCCTGTTTTCTTGAGTTGTCTGCCATCTCTAATGAGATTTTAGCAGCTTGCACCTTAAAGATTCCAAGTTTCTCCATTACAGAGAGTGGCATGAGGTTTATTCCTGACCCAAGGTCACATAGAGCCTTGTCAAAGGTCATGGTGCCTATGGTACAAGGTATTAGGAACTTTCCAGGATCCTGTTTCTTCTGAGGCAATCTCAGTTAATCCAATGCATTTAGTTCATTGGTGAACAGGGGAGGTTCATCTCCCCAAGTCTCTTTACCAAATAAATTAGCATTCAGCTTCATGATTACACCAAGGAACTTGGCAACTTGCTCTTCAGTAACATCTTCATTCTCTTCAGAAGAGGAGTACTTTTCAGAGCTCATGAATGGCATAAGGAGGTTCAATGGAATCTCTATGGTCTCTAGATGAGCCTCAGATTCCTTTGGTTCCTCATAGGAAAACTCCTTATTGATCACTGGACGTCCCAGGAGGTCTTCCTCCTTAGGATTCACGTCCCTCTCCTCTCTTGTGGGTTCGGCCATGATGGTCAATTCAATGGCCTTGCACT
This sequence comes from Arachis ipaensis, assembly GCF_059453495.1. Classification (NCBI taxonomy): domain Eukaryota; kingdom Viridiplantae; phylum Streptophyta; class Magnoliopsida; order Fabales; family Fabaceae; genus Arachis; species Arachis ipaensis. The sequence continues at coordinate 89,935,848 of NC_142444.1, forward strand.
CTCCTTTTGGATTCTCTTCTGTATTGCTTGGGAGAGTACTAGGAGGGGTTTCAGTGATTCTTTTACTCAGCTGGCCCACTTGTGCTTCCAAATTTCTAATGGAGGACCTTGTTTCATTCATGAAACTCACAGTGGCCTTAGATAGATCAGAGACTAAGTTTGCTAAATTAGAGGTATTTTGTTCAGAGTTCTCTGTCTGTTGCTGAGTGGAAGATGGAAAAGGCTTGCTATTGCTAAACCTGTTTCTTCCACCATTATTAAAGCCTTGTTGAGGCTTTTGTTGATCCTTCCATGAGAGATTTGGGTGGTTTCTCCATGAGGGATTATAGGTGTTTCCATATGGTTCACCCATGTAATTCACCTCTGCTATTGCAGGGTTTTCAGGATCATAAGCTTCTTCTTCAGAAGATGCCTCTTGAGTACTGTTGGATGCAGCTTGCATTCCATTCAGACTCTGAGAAATCATATTGACTTACTGAGTCAATATTTTGTTCTGAGCCAAAATGGCATTCAGAGTATCAATTTCAAGAACTCTCTTCTTCTGAGGTGTCCCATTACTCACAGGATTCCTCTCAGAAGTGTACATGAACTGGTTATTAGCAACCATGTCAATGAGTTCTTGAGCTTCTGTAGGTGTTTTCTTTAGGTGAATGGATCCACCTGCAGAAGTATCCAATGACATCTTAGCTAATTCAGACAGACTATCATAGAATATATCCAGGATGGTCCATTCTGAAAGCATGTTAGAAGGACACTTTTTGGTCAGTTCCTTGTATCTCTCCCAAGCTTCATAGATGGATTCACCTTCTTTATGTCTGAAGGTTTGAACATCCACTCTAAGCTTACTTAGCTTTTGAGGAGGAAAGAACTTGGCTAAGAAAGCCTTGACCAGCTTATCCCAAGAGTTCAGGCTATCCTTAGGTTGAGAGTCCAACCATATTCTAGCTCTGTCTCTTACAGCAAATGGGAAAAGCATGAGCCTGTAGACTTCAGGATCTACTCCATTAGTCTTAACAGTATCACAGATCTGCAAGAATTCAGTTAAGAACCGAAAGGGATCTTCAGATGGAAGTCCATGAAACTTGCAGTTTTGTTGCATCAGAGAAACTAATTGAGGTTTCAGCTCAAAATTGTTTGCTCCAATGGTAGGGATGGAGATGCTTCTTCCATGTAAATTGGAATTAGGTGCAGTAAAGTCACCAAGCATCCTCCTTGAATTATTATTATTTTCGGCTGCCATCTCCTCTTCCTGTTCGAAAATTTCTGTAAGGTTATCTCTAGATTGTTGTATTTTAGCTTCTCTTAGTTTCCTCTTCAGAGTCCTTTCAGGTTCAGGGTCTGCTTCAACAAGAATGTTCTTGTCCTTGCTCCTGCTCATATGAAAAAGAGGGAACATAAAAATAATAATAATAGGGATCCTTTTTACCCAGGTATAGAGGTTCCCCTGTGTGAATAGAAGAAGAAAAGAATGTAATATAAAGAAGGGAGAAGAGAAAATTTGAACACAGATGGCAGAGGGGGTTCGAATTTGGGTGAAATGAAGTGTTAGTAGATGAATAAATAAATAGAAGGAGATGAGAGAGAAAGAGGATTTTCGAAAATAAAATTAAAAATTGAAACAATTAATTAATTAAAAAGAATTTTTGAAAAAGAGGGAATTATTTTCGAAAATTAAAGAGGGATAGTTAGTTAGGTAGTTTTGAAAGAGATAAAAAACAAACAAAAAGTTAATTAGTTAGTTGAAAAAGATTTGAAAATCAATTTTGAAAAGATAAGAAGATAAGAAGTTAGAAAAGATATTTGAAAATCAAATTTTTGAAAAAGATAAGATTTTAAAAAAAGATATGATAGGAAGATATGATTAGAATTAGTTTTGAAAAAGATTTGATTTTTAAAATCATAATTAATGACTTGACTCACAAGAAATCACAAGATATGATTCTAGAATTTAAAGTTTGAATCTTTCTTGACAAGCAAGTAACAAACTTGAAATTTTTTAATCAAAACATCAATTAATGAGAATATTTTCGAAAATTATAAGATAAAATTAAGAAAAGATTTTTGAAAAATATTTTTAAAATTTTCGAAAATAAAAAATGAAAAAGATTTGATTTTTGAAAAAGATTTTGAAAAAGATAAGATTTTTAAATTGAAAATTTGATTTGACTCATAAAAACAACCAGATTTTAAAATTTTTGAAAAAGTCAATCTAAATTTTCAAAATTTATGAGTGAAAAAGGGAAAGATATTTTTTTTTTATTTTTAAATTTTGAATGATGAAAGAGAAAAACATGAAAATGATGCAATGCATGAAAATTTTGGATCAAAACAATGAATGCATGCAAGAATGCTATGAATGTCAAGATGAACACCAAGAATACTTTGAAGATCAAGATGAACACCAAGAACATATTTTTGAAAAATTTTCAAGAAAAGAAAATATGCAAGACACCAAACTTAGAAATTTTTCATGTATGGACACTATGAATGCAAGAATGCATATGAAAAACAAGAAAAGACACAAAACAAGAAAATATGAAGATCAATCAAGAAGGTTTATCAAGAACAACTTGAAGATCATGATGAATGCAATGCATGATTGCAATTTTCGAAAAAATGCAAGATGAGTATGCAATTGACACCAAACTTAAAATTTGACTCAAGACTCAAACAAGAAACACAAAATATTTTTGGTTTTTATGATTTTATGATTTTTTTGTATTTTCTTTTAATTTTTTTTCGACAAACATATGGAAAAAGAAAATAAGAAATCCAAAATCTTTAAGAAGAATTCTAGGAATCTTTCAATATTAGCCCAAAGCTCCAATCAAGGGGTTGGACATGGCTTAATAGCCAATCAAGCTTTAGCATGTAAATCAGGTAGATCAGGAACAACAGCAGGTGGATTAGCAACAACTAGCTTGCTCTTGATAATGTTGGGTTGGGAGCCCCAGTCCAAATGAATTTAGACATGGCTTTACAGCCAGTCAGGCTTCAACATGCTTCATGAAACACTAGAATTCATTCTTAAAAAATTTTAGAATAATTTTCGAAAATAGATGAGAAATTTTTGAAAGAAATTTTTTTTATTTTTTTATTTTTTTTGAAATTTTTTTTTTTAAAGATAAAACAAAAAGAAAATTACCCAATCTGACCAACAAGATGAACCGTCAGTTGTCCAAACTCGAACAATCCCCGGCAACGGCGCCAAAAACTTGGTATGCGAAATTGTTACTCTGAGGTTGTAAAATTTGTTGTTCGTTCTCTCCCTGGTAATGGCTCCAAAAACGTGTGCACAGTACCATGGTCCAAGCATAACTTCATAATTTTGCACAACTAACCAGCAAGTGCACTGGGTCGTCCAAGTAATAAACCTTACGTGAGTAAGGGTAGATCCCACGGAGATTGTTGGTATGAAGCAAGCTATGGTCACCTTGTAAATCTCAGTCAGGCGGATATCAAATGGTTATGGAGTTTTCGAATAATAATAATAAATAAATAGAAAATAAGGATAGAAACACTTATGTAATTCATTGGTGAGAATTTCAGATAAGCGTATAGAGATGCTTTCGTTCTTCTAAACTTCTGCTTTCCTGCTGTCTTCATCCAATCAGTCATACTCCTTTCCATGGCAAGCTTTATGTAAGGGCATCACCGTTGTAAATGGCTACATCCCATCCTCTCTGTGAAAATGGTCCAAATGCTTTGTCACGGCATGGCTAATCATCTCGAGGTTCTCGATCATACTGGAATAGGATTTACTATCCTTTTGCGTCTGTCACTACGCCCAGCACTCGTGAGTTTGAAGTTCGTCATAGCCATCCCTTCCCAGAATCCTACTCGGAATACCACAGACAAGGTTTAGACTTTCTGGATCTCAGGAATGGCCATCCATGGGTTCTAACTTATACCACGAAGATACTAATAACTCGGACTCGGTCCCCTGTATTAGATATCTAAGAGATACTCATTCTAGCTTGGTTGCATGTAGAATGGAAGTGTTTGTCAGGCACGCGTTCATAAGTGAGAATGATGATGAGCGTCACATAATCATCACATTCATCATGTTCTTGGGTGCGAATGGATATCTTAGAAGCGGAATAAGTTGAATTGAATAGAAAACAGTCGTACTTTGCATTAATTCATGAGGAACAGCAGAGCTCCACACCTTAATCTATGGAGTGTAGAAACTCTACCGTTGAAAATACATAAGTGATGAAGGTCCAGGCATGTCCAAATGGCCAGCCCCCATGATCTAAGAACTAAACGTCCCAAGATGCCTAATACAATAGTAAAAGGTCCTATTTATACTAAACTAGCTACTAGGGTTTACAGAAGTAAGTAATTGATGCATAAATCCACTTCCGGGGCCCACTTTGTGTGTGCTTGGGCTGATCTTGAAGTTTACACATGGAGAGGTCATTCTTGGAGTTGAACGCCAGTTTGTAACGTGTTTCTAGCGTTCAACTCTGGCTTGTGATGTGTTTCTGGCATTTAACTCCAGACTGCAGCGTAGAACTGGCGTTCAACGCGCTTTTGCATCGTCTAAACTCGGCCAAAATATGGACTATTATATATTTCTGGAAAGCCCTGGATGTCTACTTTCCAACACAATTAGAAGCGCGTCATTTTGATTTCTGTAGCTCCAGAAAATCCACTTTTAGTGCAGGGAGGTCAGAATCCAACAACATCAGCAGTCCTTCTTCTACCTCTGAATCTGATTTCTGCTCAAGTCCCTCAATTTCAGCCAGAAAATACCTGAAATCACAGAAAAACACACAAACTCATAGTAAAGTCCAGAAATGTGAATTTAACATAAAAACTAATAAAAACATCCCTAAAAGTAACTAGATCCTACTAAAAACATACTAAAAACAATGCCAAAAAGCGTATAAATTATCCGCTCATCAGGAAGCTTCTTTAGTACTGCAGGAAGCAGCTTGCATTCCAATCAGACTCTGGGAAATCATATTGACTTGCTGAGTCAATATTTTGTTCTGAGCCAATATGGCATTCAGAGTATCAATCTCAAGAACTCCTTTTCTTCTGAGTTTTCCCATTATTCACAGGATTCTTTTCAGAAGTATACATAAACTGGTTATTTGTAACCATTTCAATGAGTTCCTGGGCTTCTGCAGGCGTCTTCTTCAGATGAAGAGATCCACCAGCAGAGTGGTCCAATGACATCTTGGACAATTCAGACAGACCATCATAGAATATACATAGGATGCTCCATTCTGAAAACATGTCAGAAGGACACCTTCTGATCAATTGCTTGTATCTTTCCCAAGCTTCATAAATGGATTCACCTTCCTTCTGTCTAAAGGTTTGGACTTCCACTCTAAGCTTACTCAACTGTTGAGGTGGAAAAAATTTGGCCAAGAAGGCATTGACCAGCTTTTCCCAAGAGTTCAGGCTTTCTTTAGGTTGTGAGTCCAACCATGTCCTAGCTCTGTCTCTTACAGCAAAGAGGAAAAGCATAAGTCTGTAGACCTCAGGATTAACACCATTGGTTTTAACAGTGTCACAGATTTGCAAGAATGCAGCTAAAAACTAATGAGGATCTTCCAATGGAAGTCCATGAAACTTGCAATTCTACTGCATTAAAGAAACTAATTGAGGCTTAAGCTCAAAGTTGTTTGCTCCAATTGCAGGAATTGAGATGCTTCTTCCACAGAAGTCAGAAGAGGGTGCAATAAAGTCACCAAGCATCTTCCTTGCATCTCCACCATTGTTGTTATTTTTGGCTGCCATGTCTTCTTTTTTGAAAATTTCTGTTAGGTCCTCTCCAGAGTGTTGTGCTTTAGCTTCTCTTAGTTTCCTCTTTAGAGTCCTTTCAGGTTCAGGATCAGCTTCAACAAGAATGTTCTTATCCTTGTTCTTGCTCATATGAAAAATAAGAGAACAGAAAAAGAATTCGAACACAGAAAGAGGGAGAGAGTTCGAATTTTAAGAAGAAGAAGAGTGTTAGTACTTAAATAAATAAATAGAAAGAGATGAGAGAGAAAAGAAATTCGAATTTTAATTAAAAAGAGTAGGAAAATATTTTTGTTTTTATTTTAATTATGAGTTAGAATTCAAAAATTATTCAAAGAAATAAAATGAGATTAGAATTTAAAACAGTTAGTTAATTAAAAAGAATTTTGAAAAACTGGTGAGGGGTTTTCGAAAATTAGAGAGAAAAAAGTAGTTAGGTGGTTTTGAAAAAGATAAGAATTAGTAAAACAAACAAAAAGTCAAGTAGTTAATTGAAAAAGATTTGAAAATCAATTTCGAAAAGATAAGAAGTTAGAAAAGATTTTGAAATTAAGTTTTGAAAAAGATATGATTGAAATTTATTTTGAAAAAAGATTTGAAAAAGAAATTTAAAAAGATTTGACTTTTGAAATTAAAGTTGATTACTTGACTAACAAGAAACAAAAAGATATGATTCTAGAATTTAAAGATTGAACCTTTCTTAAGAGGCAAGTAACAAACTTAAAATTTTTGAATCAATCACATTAATTGTTAGTAAATTTTTCGAAAATTAAAAATAAGAAAAAACTTTTGAAAATTAATTTTTAAAATTTTCAAAAATCATGAAATAAAAATGAAAAAAATTTGATTTTTGAAAAGATAGGATTTTTAAATTGAAAATTTGACTTGACTCATAAGAAACAACTAAGTTTTAAAAATTTTTGACTAAGTCAAACCAAATTTTCGAAATTTTTATGAGTAAATAAGAGAAAGATATTATTTTTTGTTTTTGAATTTTAAATGAAGAAAGAGAAAAACACAAAAATGACACAAAACATGAAAATTTAAGATCGAAACAAAAAATGCATGCAAGAACACTTTGAATGTTAAGATGAACACCAAGATCACTTTGAATATCAAGATGAACACCAAGAACTTGTTTTTGAAAATTTTTAAGAAAAGAAAAACATGCAAGACACCAAACATAGAAATTTTCAAACTTTAGACACCAATAATTCAAAAATGCATATGAAAAACAAGAAAAGACACAAAACATGAAAATGCAAAGATCAAACAAAGAAGATTATCAAGAACAACTTGAAGATCATGAAGAACAACATGCATGAGTTTTTGAAAATTTTTGTGAAAATAAAAAATATGCAATTGACACTAAACTTAAAATTTGACACTAGTCTCAAACAAGAAACAGAAAATATTTTTGGTTTTTATGATTTTATTAATTTATTTAAATTTTTTTTTTGGATTTTTTCGAAAATTATTTAAGAAAAGAAAATAAAGAGATACAAAATTTTTAATAAAAATTCTAGGAGTCATGCAATGTTAGTCTAAAGCTTCGGTCCAAAAATTTAGACATGGCTTAATAGTCAGCCAAGCTTTATGTGAAAGCTTCGGTCCAAAAGATTAGACATGGCCAATGGCCAGCCAAGCTTTAGCAGAGCATTTTCATACAACAGCCAAATTGATGGAAATCAAAAGGCTCTTGCAAATGATAAGTGGAAGCCTCGGTCCAAAAGATTAGACATGGCTTGACAGCCAGCCAGGCTTCAACAGATCATGATGAAACTCTAGAATTCATTCTTATAAATTCTGAAGAACAAAATAAAATATATATTATTATTTTTTTTTTGAAATTTTTTTTCGAAAAAATAAAAATAAAAATAAAATAAAATTACCTAATCTGAGCAACAAGATGAACTATCAGTTGTCCAAACTCGAACAATCCCTAGCAACGACGCCAAAAACTTGGTAGCACAGAATTGTTGATTAACAACACTTCTTCACAACTCCCCACGACTAACCAGCAAGTACACTGGGTCGTCCAAGTAATACCTTACGTGAGTAAGGGTCGATCCCACGGAGATTGTCGGCTTGAAGCAAGTATGGAAAGCCCAGGATGTCTATTTTCCAACGCAATTGAGAGCGCACCAATTCAGCTTCTGTAACTCGAGAAAATCCACTTTGAGTGTAGGAGGGTCAGAATCCAATAGCATATGCAGTCCTTTTTCAGCCTCTGAATCAGATTTTTGCTCAGGTCCCTCAATTTCAGTCAGAAAACATCTAAAATCATAGAAAAACACACAAACTCATAGTAAAGTCCAGAAATGTGAATTTTGCATAAATACTAATAAAAATATAGTAAAAACTAACTAAAACAAACTAAAAACTATGTAAAAACAATGCCAAAAAGGGTATAAATTATCCGCTCATCAGGGACAACTTGGACAGGGCTCACCCAGGGGCCATCAAAAATAGGATAAATAATCCCGGCCTCTAGTAACTTAGTGACTTCTTTCTGCACTACCTCCTTCATGGCTGGATTCAGCCGCCTCTGTGGTTGAACCACTGGCTTAGCATCATCCTCCAATAGGATCTTGTGCATGCATCTGGCTGGACTAATGCCCTTAAGATCACTTATGGACTACCCAAGAGCTGTCTTGTGTGTCCTTAGCACCTGAATTAGTGCTTTCTCTTCCTATGGATCTAAAGTAGAGCTTATGATCACCAGAAAAGTGTCATCTTCTCCCAAAAATGCATATTTCAGGGATGGTGGTAGTGGTTTGAGCTCAGGTTTAGGAGGCTTCTCCTCTTCCTGAGGTGTTTTCAGAGGTTCTTCTGTTTTCTCTAGTTCCTCCAGATCAGGCTGAACATCTTTAAAAATATTCTCTAGCTCTAATTCGAGACTCTCAGTCATATTGACCTCTTCCACTAGGGAGTCAATAATATCAGCGCTCATGTAGTCCTTTGATGTGTCTGGATGCTACACAGCTTTGACAACATTCAACTTAAACTCGTCCCCATTGACTCTCATGGTTATCTCCCCTTTTTGGACATCAATGAGGGTTCGTCCAGTTACTAAGAAAGGTCTTCCTAGAATGAGAGTTATACTCTTGTGCTCCTCCATTTCCAGTACTACAAAGTCAGTGGGAAAGGCAAATGGCCCAACCTTGACAATCATGTCTTCAATTACGCCTGATGGAATTTTAAAGGAGCCATCAGCAAGTTGGAGACATATTCGGGTTGGTTTAACTTCATCAGTCAAACCAAGCTTTTTGATAGTGGATGCAGGTATTAGGTTGATACTTGCCCCAAGATCACATAAAGCTGTCTTGGTACAAGCACCCTCTAATGTGCATGATATCATAAAGCTTCCGGGATTTTTAAGCTTTTCTGGTAAGCTTTTCAGAATGACTGCACTGCTTTCTTCAGTGAGAAAAACTTTTTCAGTTTCTCTCCAATCCTTCTTATGACTTAAGATCTCTTTCATGAACTTAGCATAAGAGGGTATTTGCTCAAGTGCCTCTGCAAACGAAATCTTTATTTCAAGAGTCCTAAGATAGTCTGTAAAGCGGACAAATTGTTTATCCTGTTTCGCTTGGTGGAGTTTCTGAGGATAAGGCATCTTGGCTTTATATTCTTCAACCTTAGTTGCTGCAGGTTTACTTCCTACAGAAGTGGTTGGAGAAGCTTGCTTAAGGGGGTTGTGGTCAGCACTTGCAGGTGTCTGACCCCTTATTGGCGTTTGAACGCCAAAATTGGGTGTTTTTTGGGCGTTTAACGCCAGTTCTTCACCCTTTTCTGGTGTTTGAATGCCAAAATCATTCCTCTCTGGGCTCTTACTGTCCTCAGAGGGATTTTGGGCAGTGGCTTGGTCATCCTCTCTCAGTTTTTCCTTTCTTGTCTTTCTACTGCCTTGAGTTGAGACATTCAACATCTTCCCACTCCTTAATTGAATAGCTTGGCATTCTTCTGTTATCTGTTTAGATAGCTGCTGTCTTGTCTGGTCCAATTGTGCTTCCATATTCTTGTTAGCATTTTTAGTGTCTTGGAGCATCTCTTTAAGTTATGCGAACTATTTTGTTATAATAAGCAATTGTTGATTGAGTTCAACAACTTGTTCTTGAGGACTAAGTTCAGTGGATACTTCTTTAGCTTCTTCTTTCATGGAGGACCCACTACTTAAGTATAGATATTGATTTCTAGCAACTGTATCAATGAGCTCTTGAGCCTCTTCAATTGTCTTTCTCATATGTATAGATCCACCAGCTGAGTGGTCTAGAGACATCTGGGCCTTTTCTGTAAGCCCGTAGTAGAAGATGTCTAACTGCACCCATTCTGAAAATATTTCAGAGGGGCATTTCCTTAGCATCCCTCTATACCTCTCCCAGACATTATATAGAGATTCATTATCCTTTTGTTTAAAGCCTTGGATGTCCAGCCTTAGCTGTGTCATCCTTTTTGGAGGGAAATATTGATTCAGAAATTTGTCTGATAACCATTTCCATATTCTTATGCTTGCTGTGGGTTAGTTATTTAACCACCTCTTAGCTTGATCTTTTACAGCAAATGGAAACAGTAATAATCTGTAGACAGCCTGATCTACTTCCTTATCATGTACTGTGTCAGCAATTTGTAAGAACTGTGCCAGAAACTCAGTAGGTTCTTCTTGTGGAAGACCGGAATACTGGAAATTTTGCTGCACCATGATAATGAGATGAGGGTTTAGCTCAAAATTACTGGCTCTTATGGGGGGTATACAGATAATACTCCCATATGCAGCAGTAGTGGGGTTAGCATATGACCCTAGAGTCCTTCTGGACTGTTTATTTCCACTTAGGTCCATGATGGAGAAAGGGAGATGATGTGGATTGTAAATAAAGTATATTTTTGTTTTTATTTAATTTAATTAAGGATAAATCGAATAAAAAATAAATAAGATAAAATAAAATAATTGAAAAATAGAATATAAGTTTCAAAAACTGAAAGAAAAAAAATAAAATAAAATAAAAAAATTCGAATACTAAAATGGCTAATTAATTAAAAAGATTTGAAAAATGTTGGATATGATTTTCTAAAATTCAAGAGAGAGAAAGTGGTTAGGGAGTTTTGAAAAAGATATGTCTTAAAATTAAAGATACTTGTAAAAATAAATAAATAAAAGAAAATATTTGGAAAAGATATGATTTTAAAATTTTAAGATTGAAACTTTCTCAACAAGAAAACACCAAACTTAAAATTTTTCAATCAAAACAATAAAATAGTACAAGTAATTCGAAAATTATGAATAAGAAAAGAAAAAGATTTTGAAAAATTTTATAAAGGATTTTCGAAAAATATAACAAAAGAAAATTGAAAAAGATTTAAAAAGATAAATTTTAAAATTGAAATTCTAACTTGACTAACAAGAAACTACCAAATTTTAAAAATTTTGACTAGGTCAACCTAGGTAATTCGAAAATGATGAGTAATTAAAGGAAAAGATATTTTTTTGAAGTTAATGAGGAAAGAGAAAAACAATAAAATGACACCAAACTTAGAATTTTTAGATTAACACAAAGAAAATAAACAAGAAAACTTTGAATGTCAAGATGAACACCAAGAACACTTTGAAGATCAAGATGAACACCAAGAACAAATTTTTTGGAAAATTTTTTAAGAAAATAAAAACACAAAAGACACAAAACTTAAAAATTTTTTATATTTTGGACACTAATAATTCGAAAATGCACCAAGAAAATAAGGAAAGACACAAAACAAGAAAAACTAAAGATCAAACAAGAAAAATAAAAAAGAACAACTTGAAGATTAAGAAAGAACTAAAAACATGTAATTCGAAAAATTGAAAGAAAAATAAAAGCATGCAATTGACACCAAACTTAAAACATGAAACTAAACTCAATTATTAGTTTATTAGTTTTTATCTATTTATTAAAAATTTTCGAAACAAATCTAGAAAAAGAAAATAAGGATTTTAAAAATTTTAACAAAAATAATAATAAAAGAATCAAATTTAGTGACTCTAAATCAAAAAGATAAAATTTTCCTAATCTAAGCAACAAAATAAACCGTCAGTTGTCCAAACTCGAACAATCTCCTGCAATGGCGCCAAAAACTTGGTGCACGACATTGTGATTACACTTTTCACAACTCCGCACAACTAACCAGCAAGTGCACTGGGTCGTCCAAGTAATACCTTACGTGAGTAAGGGTCGATCCAATAGAGATTGTCGGCTTGAAGCAAGCTATGGTTATTTTGTAAATCTTAGTCAGGAGATTAATGATAAAAATGATTTTGTTTATAAAAAGTAAATAACATGAAATAAATGGTACTTGTGATTCAGTAATGAGGAACATGTTGAGGTTCCGGAGATGCTTTATCATCTGAATCTCTTCTTTCCTACTGTCTTCTTCTCTAAACACGCATGGCTTCCTTCAATGGCAAGTTGTATGATCCTCTCAGATGAAAAATACCAGGTACGATCTCTGCACGGCTAATCAACTATCGGATTTCTCGTCTCGGATGAAAAATACCAAGTACAGCTACCGCACGGCTAATCATCTGTCGGTTCTCACTAGCGTCAGAATAGGATCTCTCTATCATTTTGCACACAGTCGCTGCGCCCAACATTCGTGAGTTTGAAGCTCGTCACAGTCATCCCTTCCCAGATCCTACTCGGAATACCATAGACAAGGTTTAGACTTTCCGGATCCCAGGAATGCTGACAATTGGTTCTAGCCTATACCACGAAGGTTCTGATCTCATGGACCCGGTCCGTGGATCAAAGACCCAAGAGATACGCACGCTAGGAAGAGCAACTTGAAATCAAAAACAAATGCTCAAACACGACTCCCCTAAGAGATCGAGGCTGGAAAGCACGATCTCAAGGGAAGATCGAAGCTTGATCAGGGGCACTGTTCATACCATGGGACGAGCTATGCGAGCTGGGATGCATAAAGACAAAAACGACCGACGTCTTCCCAAAGAGCTCGGCCAAATTACTATAGGGGCCCAAGAAGGCCCAAAGCAAAAGATCACAGCCCACCTAAAGGCGGCTGACCAAAGATAAGGGGACCCACCCACAAAGGATAAGATAAGATAACTAACTTATCTTTAAGGAGGTCACCCCACACTACTATAATAAACTGGAGCATCCAAGTATATTCATATTCTGATTCTACATAAAAAAACCTACATACAACACGTGCTAACTTAAGCATCGGAGTCTCTTGCAGGTACCACTACCTTCCGGTGACCAAGGATCAGCAGCATCTTAAGGCTCAGCAAGTCGGATACGGCAGCTCTGACCACAATGGCAGATCTCCTCCGAGATCGACCTTCAGTTTCAGGTAACCCCTGGAATACTTCACAAAACCAAGAAGGAGGTGGTAGCTCGGAGTCTTCAAGCCCAAGAGACAAAGGGTGCTTCCTCTCGACCTTTACCCCAGAAATCGGGTTTTGGCACTGCTGCTTCAAGGAAGGTTATCCCTACTCCGGTAGTTTACTTAGTTTCTCTCGACCGGACCTTGGAGAGTTCGAGAACTCCATCACCTCAGGGACTTCCTTTTAAAAAATAGAAGACCTCCAGGGGATATAGTTTAATGATAAAGAGTTCTACGGGTTTTCCTGGAGTGAAAATAATATCCTCCCTTATAGCAAAATAGTCAAGGATGATGTCTTCATTCAGCATCACCTTCACCATATGACTCGTAACTTTATTCTTATGGTTGGGGTGAATATTGCTTTGACTAAGGCTCTAAAAAAGACAGGTGTTCATGCTACTCAAGCATTCCTTGACTTTGTCCAGGCCGAGGTCGTGACGTTACTAGCGGAGGAGATGAAGAAGAAAACCGAAGAGAGTTATTTGCAGACTTACGGGGAACTTATGAGCACTCGGGGAGTAGTTGAAGACAGCCCAAGATGAACATGCTAACCTTCAAGAGCATGTGGTCGGGGGGATGAATGAGTTGTATGAGAACCTGAAAGCATAAGTTTGGGTTCTTGTCCCCGACCTGGATCTTTCCTTATTTAGCACAGATAATATTGTTGTAGATGGGAAGATTGTGCCTACTACTAAGGATGAAGACAAGGAACATGTGCCCGATACGAAAGTTCAGACCGTTCGGGTTTCCCCTACTCCCGAGGTCCAGACCGAGGTCCAACCTAAGGTCATTAATGTGGAGACTTCTTCTTCTTTCGAGGCTATCATGGCAATACTGATGAGTGAGAATTGTACCGGTTCGAATTTTTCCACTTAAAATAACTTCCGTTGCAAGTATAGACCAAACCGGCAACCAACTCCGACCATCAAAGTTTAATTTCAAATTAAAATTAACCGAGAGTAATTAAACCTCGGGTCGTTCTTCCCTAGGAACTAGTGACCAAGAGCGCATAAAATTGGTTGTGGAAAGCAAGGGGTTTTCAATAACAAAGCAAATGACTAAAGGAATTAAAGAATGCTCAAAATTGCAATTAATAAACTAATAAAGGAATAAAAGAACAATGTATGTAATATGAACAAGTAAGACTCAAAAAATTGATAGAAATTTGGTTTAAAACATAAATAGAACCTTGACTTGGGATGAGTTATGGAATCCCTTCCTTGCCATAACCACAACTATGATATTTACGATGGATTAACATCACCTAGTCAACCCTTAACATCGAAGAGTAAGTCAAGTGAGCATAATTGTTATTAATCCACAAATCCTAGCTAACTTACTAATTACCTTAGTAAAAAGCTAGCGTTGGTGGAAACAATAACAAGTAACAACCCAAGAATTATCACTAAATGTTGGACACTACAACTCTAGTATTCCATATACTCATTTTTCCCAAGCCAAGGGGTGGAAATCTACCTCATAATAAAATTGGCATTTCATCAAACACATGGTAGGCATATTCTCAAAACCTTGCAAAATTGGAAAAGGCTTGAAACTAAGAACAACCAATGAACAAAATCAACAATGGCAACCCAATAAACATGTAATAAACACTAAAAATCAAAATCATTAACTAGAATTCAAAATTGTAAAACTATATATGTATTGATAAAGCAAATTAAAGTATAAGAAAGTGTAGAACAAGTAATGTAATAAAAGAGAAAATTAAAGAAATACTTACAAAAGAAATAAGCTATGATCCAAGATCAAAATTGGGAATTGAAATTGCTACTAAACCCTAATTAAAAACCCTAAGAAAGTTGAGAGAAAACCTAACCTAAAACTACCTAAAACTACTCCTAAATGTGTTGTATATTGTATGTTATGAGTGGGTGTTGCTAGCCTCTTCATATATACTTCAGCACCTTCAGAAATAGGCTAAAAGGCCCTCAAAATTGCGAGCCACGTGACTTTTTAATGAAGTCATGCGCTGGTACCTATGCGTACACACAGGTGTGTGCATACGCACACTTTTTGATTTTTGTACTTGTGCGTACGGACAGGATGTTATGCGTACGCACACTTGTCTGTGTGCTTTTCCTTTGTTTTCTTCATGTTTTCTCCCAATTGCATGCTTCTCTTCCACTCTTATCAAGCCATTCCTACCTATTACACCTGAAATCACTCATCAAAACCATCAAGGCATCGAATGGAATGAAAGTGGAATAAAATTGTTTAAAATAAGCACAAAATAGCATATTTTCACAATTAGGCATAATTTAGGGAGAGAACACAAAAGCATGCTATTTAGGTGAATAAATGTGGATTTATGTGATGAAATCTACTCAAATCAATATAAAATTTATCATCAAATGTGGATTCATCAATTTCTCCACACTTAAACAACAGCATGTCCTCATGCTGATCACAGTCAAAGGAGAAGGGTAAAAGGCAAGTAACTTGTTCAAGGCACTACCTACTGATGCCAGGGCATCTTAGGCTAGTTTCACTATCCTTTTTCCTTGTTTTTAATGGGTTTTATGCGCTTTCTTGAGCTATAGGTAAGCAAATTGGGTAGAAATTCATGCATACCGAGATTCATCCAATTATGATTTATTTAATGCAATTTTATGAGAATTATGCTATAATTACTTGTGTGCTAAGAATGATTATAATTCTCATGACTTTATCAAGGCTTTGGTGCATGTATTGGTTGATGATAGGTGAAGAAAAATATGGAGGAAGGTTGAAGAAGGAGCATGGAAAAGATGAAGAGGAAGCAACGTTGGTGGCCAAGTTGGACCACCAACGTTGCCTCAAACGTTGGAAGAGTAACAGAGCACTTCTCTGTAAACAATGCTGATGCTCACGTTTGAGGGGAAATGAAGAAGGTGAGATGGGAAGAGTGTAAGTTAGTTACACTTGCAAATGAAGAAATTCTAGATAAAGATACCAGCAAATCAATAGAGCACAGCCAAGGAAGCTCCCAAAGCAACTTGGAGAAAAAGGAACAAGGAATAGGATCTGTACAAAGCAAAGAAGCAACAAGGGAGGAAACTCAGAAACCTTATGTGCCAAAAGTACCATTTCTTCAGAGACTAAAGGGAGGTGAAGAAGAAAAGTCATATTCAAGATTCCTAGATATGTTTGCATCTCTCAGTGTCAACATTTCCTTCGTCAAAATTCTCCAACAGATGTCCACATACATCAAGTGCATGAAAGAGCTACTAGCCAGGAAGGGCAACCTGAAAGGGTGGCCAAACAGTGGTGATAAACAAGGAATGCAGTGCTCTTATTCAGAAGGACGTACTCCTGAAGAAAAAAGATCCAGGGAGCTTTCATATTCCATGTGCCATAGGAGAAACAAAAATTGACAGAGGATTTTGTGACTTAGGAGCTAGCATAAATGTGATGCCTCTATCTCTTATGAAGAAGTTGCTAATCAATGAGCTGAGATCCACGGATGTAATAATCCAATTGGCAAACAAAACTCAGAAGCAAGCCAAAGGAGTAGTCAAAAATGTGCTGGTGAAAGTGGAAAACCACTTCCTCCCCACTGACTTTGTTATTTTGGACATCGAAGAAAGTCACCATCATCCCATTATTCTGGGAAGACCATTTCTAGCCACTGCTAGAGCTCTGATAGATGTGGAACAAGGAGAGTTAATCTTAAGAATACATGATGAACACCTTACCTTCCGTGCTTTCAAATCTACATCCGAATCCGAGCCAGAACCTAAGGAGCCAAAAAATGATCACAATAACATGTGTAAAAGGGAAAGAAACAGTGAATCAGTAGCTGAACCACTGAAACAATCCTTGGTGAACAAGCAAGAACTTCAAAAGATACAGCAACCAAGAGAATTCAAGAAAGAGCTGAAGCCACACAAATCAAGAAGAGCCGCTAACAAGGATCTCCCTAACACAACAAGAGTCAATGGAGCACTGATGGAAGAATAGAAAAGAGTTGTGAAGAAATTGCCAAGGGGATGGAGAAACAAGAAGGTGCCTACAGAAGGTTTTTCCCCTGGAGACAAGGTCATATCAATCTACCATCCATAAATCCCACCCTATCTTCCCACCATTCCATCTCAGTTACCTCAAGTGTTCACCATCAGAAAGGTCCTTTCCATGTAGCATCTAGAAATCATCAAGGAATCAAGTGGAGAAAGCTTTACATTGAGAGGATAGGACCTCAAGCATTACAATCTGCCCTAGCAGTAAATCAACAGTCAAGCTAGTGAAGCTAAAGAAGCACTCCATGGGAGGCAACCCATGATTTACTTTCTTTGTTTTTAATACTTCAGTATGAATAATAAGTGTTGTTCTAGCATGAATTCAAGCTCGTATAAATAATTTTGACAATTATTATTGATATTGAGAAGCATATGATCCAATTCTAAGTTTGTTTACCTACAGGGACACTAAGATACCTTTAAAAAAAATTATCATAGTGCCAGTTTGACATTTGTTTCTTGGAATATATAGCCAAACATTAAGTTTGGTGCTCTATATATTGCAAGAACAAGTCATGAGATTCAAATTTTCTTGAGTTTTGAAAGTCATGAAAATGCAACCATGGTTATAATTTTTAGTTCATGTTTAGAAATAGCAAAATAAAGTCTTTCTCATGATGGTTTAATCAAAAAGTGACACAAATTTCGTTGAGATTTCAATGACAACACTTGGAGGAAGTGCCACTTTGAACCATATGATCAAACACTATGTTTGGTGTCCTTCAAGACTATACATGGTGGCACCAAAAAGAGTCACAGTTAATTAAACTAGCATGAGGAATGATAGTCAAAGTTTTAATTTTAAATGTTAATTGTTCTCTTGCCGCCACCTATTAGTACTCACTCTTTTGTCTTGTTATGATGGTTAGGTGAGCAGAGAACTATTTAATGAAAGGGACAAGACAAGGAAGGGTAAGGCTAGCATGAAGACAAAAGTGGATCACATGGCTTGAAGGGTGAGTCTGGACATCCTTGGAAGAAGCACTTGGAAGACCGAAGAGATATGCTTCATGAAGAGGCAACTTTTGTCTTTATTCAACCTTGCATGCACAACGTTCATTTATCACTTGTCCCAATGAATCCCAGCCACCCACTCTTCATTAAAGTTTACTATAAAAAGCCTCACTTGAACTGTGCATGTGAACCAAAATCTCACACTTCTTGTACTCCAGATATTCAACTCTTGTGTTCTCTAAAACCAAAGCCTAGAAACCGTGTTCCGTGTGCAACAAAGTACCCTTGTTCACTTGCTTGCATAACACTACCTTAACTTCAAACACTTCCCCTCCGAGGGTGCATCACACCAACCCATTCTATTCATAAACCCTTAACCTCAACTCGGCCAACCATCAAGGGAAGCATGGCTTCTTCTTCAAGTTCTAAAAGAAGAAGAGGAAAGGAACCCATGGTTGAAGAAAGTGAAAATGAATATGATCGATGGAAGTTCAGATTATGGTACCATCAAATGCAACTTGGGTAGATGAATGACAAAAAGATATATCCAGAAGTTCTTTTCCAACTACATGATGAAGGGTGCCTAGAAATGAAAGCCAAGATCAGAAAGAGAAAATGGAAAGAGCTAACCTCACCAATCACCAGGATTAATGCAAACATCATAAGGGAGTTTTATGCTAACACCCCAAGGCTTGATATGACTGAAGCCCCAACTTACAAGAGCTATATACGAGGAGTAGAAGTGGACTTTAGTCCGAAGACCATCATGAAGGTCTTAGGACTTAGGACAGCCCATTTTGATGAGCCGGGGTACCACCAAAGGGTAAATGGAAACCCAGACTATGATGAAATCTCTAGTGATATCTGTGTGGTGAATGCTGACTGCGAAAGGGACAATCAAGGAAGGCACAAATACTTGAAAAAGAGAGATCTCATCCCTGAAGCAAAAGGTTAGTATGAGCTGATAAAAAGATAAATTCTTGGCACAGTGAACACCTCGGAAGTTAACAAGCAAAGGGCTGTCATGCTACACTGTATAATAGTGGGAGGAGAGATAAAGGTCCACGAGATCATTGGAAATGACATTCAAAGGGTCGCAGAGAAAAATTCTGCTGAAGCCTGGCTTTATTATCCAAGCACTATTATGAGGTTATGCATGAAGGCTAGAGTGCCACTGGAGGATGCTCACCCAACGTGGCTGTATCCAGGCATGCCTATAACACTCGAAAGGATGATGAATGTCACAGAGGCAAAACAGAGTCGAAGACCATAAAGGAGGAGAAGGAGAGAAGAACCACAGGAGGAAGCAAGACAATAAGGAGAACAAGAAGAGCAACAATTCCAACCACAAAACAACATGGACATGGGGAGGATGCAAGAAGCAATTGAAAGGTTATCAGAATAGTACATGAGAATTCAAGAGAAGCAGGAAGAATTCCATTCACAGTACATGAGCGCTCAACAAAGACAAGAGGAGCTTCAGTTGAGAATGATGAGTCAACAGAGAGACTATGAGTCAAGATCCTTAGTTATGCAAAGGGAACAAGCTTCACAGTTTCAAGAATCTTTCAACCAGCTGGCCCAACTTCAAGTTGAGAACATGAGAGCTTTCAAGAAGTTCACGACCCTTTAGGATGAAAGATATGGAGTACAAGCTGATTACAACATAAATGGCCAAATCAAGCTCAACTACATTGGGGAATATCTGCATAGCATGGACCCAGCATTTCCAATTTACGATGAATACTTCAAAGAAAAGAGCGAAAGAGAAATAGACAAAGCAATACGCCTTGAAAACAGAGTAGAAGAGACAATGAAGAAAGCTGGGTTCTGGCAAAAGCTAAAAGGAAAAGGCAAGGGAGAAACTAGCAAGCAAGCAAGCGAGAAGAAGAAAAAAGACAAAAAAAAAATGAAAGGTGGACTCACTCCTTGGTTATTCCATTCAATAATGAAAGAACATGTCTGTTTTAGTTAATTTTAGTTTAAGCTGTTTTGCATCCTGTGTGTTTAATTTTGCAATAAGTGTGCTAGTCTAAGTGTGTGTGCTTTCACTTTCACTTGTCTAAATGCTTGGCTTGTCCCCTAAGTTTTTTTCAATTTCAATAAAAGAAATGTTTGAACAAGAAGTGGAATAGTTCCTTTTTAGCAAGAAGTGAAATAATAGTAAGTGGTGGTATGTATGTTTGATTGTGTGGTAGCTCACTCATAATGAATAAAAGGATAGATTATTTCCATTTTAGTATAAATTAGCTTAGTGTCTATGAATCTTAGTAAATAAAAGTCCTTGGTTGGAAAGGAAAACAAATAGAAAGAAAGAAAAAAAAAGCCAAAAGTGGCAGCAAAAACAAAAGAAAGCAACGAATAAGGCTAGACACCAATAACTTGGACCTTAGGACATATGCATGTGGTGTCTCTGTACTAGGATCTGCTTGGATAATTAGGTTCTATGGAGTGCTTTAACACTTGGTAACTTGGGTTAAATAACCCGGGATTATCAACCGAAAGTCCATTATCAAGAGTAACCTAGTTACAAGACATTTAGTAACCCAAAGAGGTGCTGGGCATCAATGTTCTAAGAAGAATTGTGAGCCAAGTGTCTGTAGTGAATAATGTGTTAAGTACAAATGAGCTAAGAAACTGCTATAACACATGACACTGAGCTAAAGTTTACAAGAAAAGAAAATGAAGAAAAGCAATTATCAAGGATGAATAAATAATAAGAGGTCATAGCAGTATGATAATTGATGCTTGAAGGAGACTTTCTATGCCTAAAGATCAATAAGAAGTGAGCTGTTGCATTTTTTCTGCATAAAATCCCATTGACTAATGATAATGACTTGTTGATATGAACATTCCCTTCTATTTCATTCTTTCTTCTTAATAAATTCAGTACTTGCTTAGGGGACAAGCAAGATTTAAGTTTGGTGTTTTGATGCCAGGGCATCTTAGGCTAGTTTCTCTATCCTTTTTCCTTGTTTTTAATGGGTTTTATGTGCTTTCTTGTGCTATAAGTAAGCAAATTGGGTAGAAATTCATGCATACCTAGATTCATCCAATTATGATTTATTTAATGCAATTTCATGAGAATTATGCTTTAATTACTTGTGTGCTAAGAATGATTATAATTTTCATGACTTTAGCAAGGCTTTGATGCATGTATTGGTTGACGATAGGTGAAGGAAAGCATGGAGGAAGGTTGAAGAAGGAGCATGGAAAGGATGAAGAGGAAGCAACGTTGGTGAAAAAATAACAATGCACGCGTAAGCGTACAGGACGCATATGCGTGAAAACGCCAACGTTGGAGGGAACGTTGGAGGTCTAACGCTAAGGCCAACGTCCCTGTTCACACCCTGGGTCGAGCTATCCGACCCGAGATGTTCAGTAACAAAGCGACCGACCTCTTCAGGTCAGGCTATCCGACCTCTTCTCAAAAGAGGTCGGCCAAATCGACAGAAAAGCCTAGTAAAGGGCCCAAATAAAGGAACACGACCCAAATCTAAAGGCAGTCCAAGCCTATAGAGATAAAGGAGGTTCCTTTGAAGATAAGCTGACCTCAACTCAGAGATAAAGATAAGATAAGATAACTAACTTATCTTATCTAAAAAGGTCACTCCACACCATTATAAATACACTGGAGCACCCAGGTATAACTCATACTCTGATTCTACAACAAAACCTGCTTAATACCCGTGCTAACTTAAGCATCGGAGTCTCTTGCAGGTACCCCCCACCCTCCGGTGACCAGGGATCAGAAGTGAAGCCAGTCCAACAAGTCGGACACAATAGCTCCAGCCGTCATTAGCCAGCCGGACACGTCATCTCCGACCAGTACAGAAGATCTCATCCGAGATCGGCCTACAGTTTCAGGTAACCCTCGGAACATTGGTGCCGTTGCCGGGGAACCTAGAAGTCATCCCATCATTATGGTGGACGACCATGATTCAGATCTAGAGGACAGAACGCCGCACAAAAATGCGGACGCTACACCAAAAGATACTCCGAAATCTAACAGAGACAAAAACTCATCACATCCGGGAGTAATAGAAGCGCTTCAAGATCGTCTAAAGCAACTTGAAAGAGAAAGCCAGCATCAACGAGAAGTTGGCAAGGATTTACAAAGAGAGGTAAGGAGACGTCGAGAGCTAGAAGATAAAATCCTATAACTCGAAGCCGATCTCAAAGCAAAGGCTACCCGGACCACCCCTGAGGACAATTCACGCAAAGATCAAGATCCATTCACTAGGGACATCATGAAAACTAAAATTCCTAAGGACTTCAAACTCCCGGATATGACTCTGTATGATGGCATTACAGATCCCAACCATCACCTCAGCAACTTCAGAAGCAGAATGTACCTCACCAATGCCTCGGACGCAGTTCGCTGCAAAGCTTTTCCAACGACCCTCACGAAGACAACAATTAGATGGTTCGACAACTTACCTCCTAAGTCCATCTCAAGCTTTGACGACCTAGCTAAAAAAATTCCTGGCCAGATTCTCCATCCAAAAAGACAAGGCCAAGTACGCCCCCAGTTTACTAGGAATCAGGCAAGGAGATCGGGAAAGTCTTCGCAACTACATGGAGAGATTCAACAAAATATGCCTAGACATACAAAGCTTGCCAACAGAGGCCACCATCATGGGCCTCATCAATGGCCTACGAGAGGGACCTTTCAGCCAATCTATATCGAAGAAATATCCCATGTCTCTGGATGAAGTGCAGGAGCGAGCGGAAAAATATATCAACAAGGAAGAAAACTCTCGGTTGGGAGAAACCTCAAAATCCGGATTCTCCTACCGAGACAAAGATAAAGAATCCAAAAAAAAGGAAGATCAACAAGGGGATAAAATTAAAAAAATATCATAATTACACCTCTCTTAGGGTATCCCTGGTAGATGTCTACAAAGAAGTCTGCCATATGGAAAAGATACCCCCAGCTTGACCACTCAAAGGTAAAAGAGGAGGAGGAAATCGGAACGAATTCTGTGGATATCACCGAGTCCGAGGGCATTCCACCAACGAATGCTTCGACTTAAAAAACATCATAGAAAAATTAGTAAGAGAAGGAAAACTAGATCGGTTTCTGGCCACCCGAGATGATGATCAAAGAAAGAAAAGAGGGGATGAAGATGTCGGACGAATCGAGCGATCACCTCGTACGCCAGAAAGACATGTCCATATGATACACGGAGGATTTGCAGGAGGAGGAATCTCCAAATCATCCCGCAAAAGATATCTCAAAGAAGTATATCATGTTGAAGGAAAGGAGGAAGCTCCCGACATCCCTGCAATCACATTCACCAAAGAAGATACATCCGGTATCATCTCAGGACATGACGACCCCATGGTCATCACCATCATACTAGCAAACACCAATCTCCACTGCACATTAATAGACCAAGGGAGCTCCGCCGACATCTTATTCAAAACTGCCTTCGACAAGCTCGGCTTAGAAGAAAAGGAGCTTAGAGCATACCCTAACAGCCTGTTCGAACTGGGAGATACCCCAGTACAACCGCTGGGATACGTGTCACTACATACAACCTTCGGAAAAGGGAACCAGTCCAGAGCACTCAAGATAGACTACATCGTGGTCAACGTGAGTTCAGCCTACAATGCCCTAATAGGTCGGACAACACTAAATCAACTCGGTGCAATAGTCTCAACTCTACATCTATGCATGAAATTCCCAACTACAGAAGGGATAGCTACAATAAAAGCAGATCAAAAGATGGCACGCCGTTGTTATAATGAAAGTCTAAACCTCAGAGGCAGAGGAGAAGAGTTCCATACAATTGAGCTCGGTGGAGTTCAGAGACGTGAAGAACTCCGTCCACAACCCGAAGGAGAAATAGAGAAAGTTCAGATCGGGGATACCTCAGACAAAACAACTAATATTGGCACGATCCTGAAGGGAGACGCAAAAGAGTTACTAGAACAGTTCTTACAAGATAATGTCGATCTCTTCGCATGGAAAGCTGCAGACATGCCAGGCATAGACCCCATGCTAATGAGTCACAAGTTGGCGGTCTATCCAGGATCTCGGCCGGTATAGCAGAGACGAAGAAAACTTGGGCCAGAACGATCCCAAGCTGTGGAAGAACAGGTACAAGCACTACTGGAGGCAGGATTCATAAGAGAAGTCAAGTACCCACTATGGCTAGCTAACATCGTCTTGGTGAAAAAATCAAATGGGAAATGGTGAATGTGCACCGACTATACCGACCTCAACAAAGCCTGCCCAAAAGATCCTTACCCACTCCCAAGTATCGACGCTCTGGTAGATGCTTCATCCGGATATAGATACCTCTCGTTTATGGATGCATATTCCGGATACAACCAAATTCCCATGTATCCACCAGATCAAGAAAAGACCTCGTTTTTCACGCCAAAAGCAAATTACTGCTACATTGTAATGCCTTTCGGTCTCAAGAATGCGGGAGCTACGTATCAAAGGCTAATGAATAAAGTCTTTTCAGATCATATCGGAAAGATCATGGAAGTCTACGTGGACGACATGTTAATAAAGAAACAAAGTGAAGAGACATTATTGTTCGACCTGGCCCAAGTGTTCGACACTATAAGGAAGCATGACATGCGCCTCAATCCCGCAAAATGCACTTTTGCAGTAGAAGCAGGCAAGTTCCTGGGTTTTATGCTCACACAAAGAGGAATTGAGGCAAATCCGGATAAATGCCAGGCCATACTCAACATGAAAAGCCCAACATGTGTCAAAGAAGTACAACAACTCAACGGGAGGTTGGCAGCCTTGTCCAGGTTCCTAGCAGGATCAGCGATAAGATCTCTTCATTTCTATGCCACTCTAAGGA
The DNA here is from genome assembly GCF_059453495.1 of Arachis ipaensis. Lineage (NCBI taxonomy): Eukaryota > Viridiplantae > Streptophyta > Magnoliopsida > Fabales > Fabaceae > Arachis > Arachis ipaensis. The sequence goes on from NC_142444.1 coordinate 89,960,782, forward strand.
AAGGAAAGAACTTCGAATGGACAATGGAATGCGAGCAAGCCTTCTAGGATTTCAAAAGTTTCCTGGGATGACCACCTATCCTAACTCGACCACGAAAGGAAGAACCACTCGTATTGTACCTTGCGGTAGGAAGTCGGGCAGTAGCCTCAGCACTAGTTCGAGAGGACGACAAAGGGCAAGAACCTGTATACTTCATTAGTAAAGCGCTGCAGGGATCCGAGCTGAACTACGCCCGTATACTCTCATACTGACATCTCGACGACTACGCCCGTACTTCCAGGCTCACACCATTAAGGTCCGGACCGACCAGCACATAAAAGGGATACTGCAGAAAACAGATCTAGCAGGCAGAATTTTTCAATGGGTGGTCGAGTTATCCGAGTTCGACATCCAATATGAAGCTCGGACAGCCATCAAATCACAATACTTGGCCGACTTCATTGCAGAATTCACAGTTACCCTGAAAACCCCCACAGAAAGGAATCTCTACGTGGACGGGTCTTCAAATAAGACTGGAAGCGGCGCAGGTGTGATAATAGAAAGTAACCAAGGAACCCAAGTTGAGCTTTCCCTCAAATTTGGGTTCCCGACCTCAAACAACCAGGCAGAATATGAAGCGTTACTAGCTGGTCTGAAGCTGGCTAAGGAAGTTGGAGCTCAAAAACTCAACATCTTCAACGACTCACAAGTAGTCACCTCACAGATAACAGGGAGTTACCAAGCCAAAGATCCCACCATGAAAAAGTATTTGGATATAACCAAGGAACAGCTCGGACAACTCGGGGACTATAAGATCTGCCACATACCCCGCGAATAAAATGCCCGAGCTGATGCACTCTTAAAGCTAGCCAGCACCAAACCAGGGGGCAACAATAGAAGCCTCATCCAGGAAATGCTACAGAACCCGTTAATTTCGGAAGCAGAAAAAGTCCTAGCTATAATAAGTCAGGATCAAGGATGGATGACCCCCATAATTAATTACCTCAAAAAAGAAACACTCCCCACAAATGAGAAGGAAGCAAAGAGGTTAAAACAGGAGGTTCAATACTACACCATCATAAACAACACCCTATACAAAAGAGGGATTTCAATACCATTGTTAAAATGTGTGCCGACCTCTAACACAAGGGAAGTTTTAGAGGAACTACACAGCAGCATTTGTGGCAATCATCTCGAGGCACAAGCTCTCACCAAAAAGGTACTTCGGGCGGGATTTTACTGGCCAACTCTACAAAAGGAAGCTACAGAATTTGTAAAGACATGTCCCCCATGCCAGAAACATGCCAACTTTCACATTGCCCCGCCAGAAGAGCTCATCAGCGTAACTTCGCCTTGGCCATTTGCAAAATGGGGACTCAATCTTCTCGGACCCTTTCCCTAGGGATCAGGACAAGTCAAATTCCTCATAGTCGGAGTAGACTATTACACAAAGTGGATTGAGGCAGAGCCCCTAGCCAATGCCACTGCTCAAAGAAGCCAGAAATTCCTATATAGGAACATTGTCACGAGGTTCGGGGTTCCATACTCCATCACCACAGACAATGGAACTCAATTCACAGATGCATGCTTCAGGAAATTAGTAGCCGACTTGAACATAAAGCACCAGTTCACCTCCATCGAGCATCCTCAAGCCAATGGGCAAGCCAAAGCTGCCAACAAAGTCATATTGGCTGGGTTGAAACAGAGACTGCAAGATGCGAAGGGAACTCTGGCTGAAGAACTTCCACAGGTCCTATGGGCATATCGAACTACGCCACATTCCACCACAAATGAATCACCATTCCGATTAGCGTATGGAGTGGAGGCAATAATCCCAGTAGAGGTCGAGGAAGGGTCGCCTAGAGTAGTCCACTACAATGATGAAGCCAACTCTCAACTTCAAAGAGAAGAACTCGACCTACTTCCAGAAATCCAAGAAAGAGCTTGGATCAGGGAAGAAGCGCTAAAGCACCGAATGGCTTCAAGATATAATCAAAAGGTAGTGCCAAGAGGTCACGGAGAATGATCTCATCCTAATCCGAAATGATATTGGAACAACTCGACCCGGAGAAGGAAAGTTGGCAGCAAATTGGAAAGGACCCTACCAAGTCATAGAAGTACTTGGGAAGGGCTACTACAAACTGTCCGAACTTGATGGACGAGAGCTTCCCAGATCGTGGCACGCCTGCAACCTAAGAAGGTACTATAGCTAGAGAAGGTAAAAGATCTCATCATAGGATGCACTCTTTTTCCTGAAAAGGTTTTTTAATGAGGCACCAAGTTTAGATCCAGATATTATCCGACTTAAAAGGATGAAAAACTCCAACATGTATATATTTGCACTTTCTTTTGAATAAAATATATTTTAGATATTCTACAAATTCTCAAGACGCATTAATCTGAAGCATTCATCGTCCGATTATAAAGCAACAAATCGGCAGAAAGTGAAAAATAGATTCACTGCACGATCACGATAAAAGACCAATAAAGATGAAAACGCGATTCATCTAAAGGTCGACCAAAGAAAGACAGAAACCACCTTCTACAAATCAGCAAAGATGAACACAGAATAATGCAAGAAGTTATCGAAAGTGATCCGAAAAAAGAACCTGACGAGGTCTTATGGATTGCTAAATAATAACTTAAAGACTGGCCGACGTTAAGAAGTCGGACCAAGTCAACCCAAGTTATTAGCAAATCCCTGGAAAGAGGTCTGGCCAACCCTATAAAAGAGGAATTGCTATAACTTAGAAGATATCGACATAAAGAAGTCGGTCTCCTACGAAAAACAAGTTATAAAAGTAATCTCTGAAAGAGACCTGACAAAGGTCCAAGAAAGAGGATTACAAAATAACTTAGAAGAGATCGACATAAAGAAGTCGGTCTCCTACAACAAACAAGTTATAAAAGTAATCCCTGAAAGAGACCTGACAAAGGTCCAAAAAAGAGGATTACAAAAATAACTTAGAAAAGGACAACGCAAAGAAATCGGTCTCCTACAACAGACAAGTTATAAAAGTAGTCCCTGAAAGAGACTTGACAAAGGTCCAAAAAAGAGGACTACAAAAATAACTGGAAAGAGGACCAACGTAAAGAAATCAGTTACAGATGGCCAGAAATAAATACAAGTAAGAGCCAGAAAATTGAAACACGAGTTGGATCCAAACATCCGCAAAGGATCCAAGCTACAAGCAATAAGTACAAAGCAATCCAAAGAGGCCGAGCAGCAAGGCTTCAGCATTCTCAAAACCGAGAAAGGTGCCAGAAACAACTGTAAACAAGCATGATATAAAATGCAATATTATAAACAAGCTTCAAGATCAGGCCCAAAGCTTGAAAGCTACTTGTTGTTTTTTCAAAATAAAAAGTTGCTAAACAAGCAACCAAAAGGAGTATCAATAGTCAGCGAAATATTCAAATTACAGAAATAAAGAGTTTAAAAAGCCCACAAGTCGGGCTATCTACACAAACATCCAAGAAAAATTAGTTAAGATCGGGAGCCTTCTCGGTAGCATCAGTCTGGGGTGAAAGAGGGCGAGTTTGGAGAGGCACTGCATCCACCGTACCGTCGTCCCTATTCAGAATTTGACAATCAGGATCTAATTCTGGACGAGCAATCCCAGCAGGAGGAAGTATAGAGGTCGACACTTTAGTAGCAGGCGCAGAGGGAGGTTCGACATCATCATCATCTTGGTTGTCGGGAACAATCTTACCATCCCTCAATATATTGTCCAAGCTAAAAAGAGTAAGATCAACCTCAGGAGCGAGAACTTGAACCTGCTCCTTCAAATTATCATAAGCAGCGTTTACACTGCCGACAAGGTGACCTTGGAGCTCGGAATAGTCAACTCGGGCAGACTCCAACTCCTCCCTCAGACGTATCACCTCTCGATAAGACGTGACATAACTATCTTTATGCCTCAATGCAGTGTCCTCAGCCAATCTGACAGAAGCTGCCAGAGCAAGAGAACTAGCCTTTTTGTTCTCCAGATCCTTCTCCAGTTTGGCTACTTTCACCTCAAGCTCCTCTTTCAAGCCCTTCATCCAGTCGAATTCTTGTTTTGCCTCCTCCATGAAGGCTTTGGTGGCATGGAGAGGAAGATTTTGAGTAGTTCGGTACAAGGCAGCTCCCATATGGGCCATTTTTACACTACTCTGAGTTATAAAGTCCAAATGACGAAGAAGTGATACATCATCCATAGGAAGGACACCGTATGGACCGATCTGTTGATCTACAAACTCGACCGCGTCAAAATCAGGGGCATCAAGGTTGAAAGGCTCAATTATTTTTTGTTTCTTGTTGGGAGGAGCACCAGAAGTAGCAGCGGAAGACTGCGGAGGCTCGGCCAGGCAAACCCTAGGAGTGGGAATTACCCTCCTTGGGCCAGGAGAACTCGGCACAGGCAGCTTCACCGGAACTTGGGAAGATCCCTCTCCCGCCACCTTGGCTGAGATATTTTGAGTAGCTGCAGCCTTCTTTGCCTTCTTGTAGGCTTTCATAGAATCGTTATTTTTCGACATCTCTGAAAATACAGAATCGACCACAGCAATGGGTTACAATCACAAAAAGAAGAAGTAAAACCAAAAAGCAAGTATATAAACAAGTCGGACAGTACCTAAAATAGTTCGAACCAAAGAAGGGTCACTCAAAAACTTTTTTCTATCAAGATGGGGTGGTTTCCCCCATAAATCTTCAAGAACAACTACAAAAGCTCGTTTAACCTCGTCAAGCATCTCCCAGGTATAGCGAGACACTCTCATATTCTTTTGCCATTCTAGAGGAAAGGCAGGCTCATCATTTTCATCAAGAAAAAAGGGGCGGGCCCCCTCAACAGCACGGACTCGAAAGAAATAATTCTTAAAATCTTTAAAAGACTCATCATACATGGCAAAAACTTTATGCCCTTGGGCCGACCTGAAAGAAACCCAGGATGCTTTCTTTTTGGAAGACCCTCCGGGCTTGGCAGAAACAAAAAGATAGAGGAAAAGAGTCTGAGAAGGTGTTATGCCTAACTCTTGGCAAAGCAGCTGAAAAATCTTGATAAAACCCCAGGAATTCGGATGAAGCTGGGATGGGGCAATATTACAAGACCACAACAAATCGGTTTCGAAAGCAGTAAAAGGAAAGGTAATATCTAACTGGCTGAAGAAATATTCATAGGCATAGAAAAAGGGACGCTCCCCCTCGATCGAAGTAGGAAAACAAACCTTCTCATCAGAATCGGGCGCCACAAGCTCATAATCCCTCTCCCGGGTGCTGCTACCACAAATCCTATGACGTTTCCTCAGCTCTACACAAAAATCAGCGTCCACCACAGAGACACACATCAAGACAAGGGAGTCCAGCCAATCAGACATCCCCTCGGTAACTTTAGAAGACATCTCTACAAGGTTATTGCGAGAAGACATGAGGCCAACTAATCCTACAATAAGAAAAGAAGATGGGATTACCAAAAAACATCTTTGGCGAGGGGCAAAATAACTCGACTAGAAGAACAAACAGAAAAGAAAAACCCCAAGACTCAAACTAAAGTCCTGGGGCATCCTTTGGAGGCAGTAACAAAACAAGGTTTCAGGAAAAATCCACAGCTTACATCCCGGCATCTCTCAAACAAGAAAAGAAGATTTCAAACAGCAAACATTTTCATAGGAGAAAGATAAAACATAAAAGGTCATCAAAGCCACTATCTTTTTACAGTCTATCAGCAAAAAGCATCGCCAACATCAAACATGCCAAGCAGAAATCGTCAAAGGCGCAACCTTTTTCAGAATCAAACAAAACCATCATCAAAACAGAAAACGGTGATAACATGCAAAAGCCTTAAAAGCATCAAACAACAAGAAAGGCAAAAAGGATCATGCAAAAGACGAAGAAACTCCCAGAACACACAACAATAATCAGGCGTGGCAAAATCAGAAAGATCCAAACTTTCTCATAAATCAAAACTTTCTCAATATCATATAAGAAAATGACGTGGAAAAGAGAAAGGAAGAAACACCAACCTAAACAAAGAAAGAAGCTTCGAAGGAGATTGAAGAGGGAAAAATGGAATCACTCAGAATCACCAAATGATGCTGCAACGCGAGAAAAGCAAAATGCAGGCGAAAACAAAAGTGAGAAAGTAAAGGGAGAAGTAACGAAGAAAGACAAAGAAGAGAAACCGTTTTTTGATTGCAAAAATTCAAAATAAAGCCAAGGGAAATGGGGCAATTAATATCAATTAATGAAGGTATTAAACCCTCGCACGTTCCCAAGAATAAAGCGCTGATATAAAAGCGGGCGCTCTTAGAGGAAGGCGTTCTACATTCAAAAGAGGTTCTACTAAGAAAGGAATCGACAAAATGTTCGAGTTCGGCTTCACTAGAGAAAGATCGAAGTCAAGGACTCAACCTCAAAGCAAAAGACCGAGCTCAAGCAGGGGCACTGTTCACACCCTGGGTCGAGCTATCCGACCTCTTCTCAAAAGAGGTCGGCCAAATCGATAGAAAAGCCCAGTAAAGGGCCCAAATAGAGGAACACGACCCAAATCCAAAGGCAGTCCAAGCCTATAGAGATAAGGGCGGTTCCCTTGAAGATAAGTTGACCTCAACTCAGAGATAAAGATAAGATAAGATAACTAACTTATCTTATCTAAAAAGGTTACTCCACACCATTATAAATACACTGGAGCACCCAGGTATAACTCATACTCTGATTCTACAATAAACTCTGCTTAATACCCGTGCTAACTTAAGCATCGGAGTCTTGCAGGTACCCCCACCCTCCAGTGATCACGGATCAGAAGTGAAGCCAGTCCAACAAGTCGGACACAACAGCTCCGGCCGTCACTAGCCAGCCGGACACGTCATCTCCGACCAATACAGAAGATCTCATCCGAGATCGGCCTACAGTTTCAGGTAACCCTCGGAACAGTCCCCTACTTTGTTTTTAAACTGCAAAATGAAAATCTTGCATCCACGCGTAAGTGTACAGTACGCGTACACGTGGATGAGCTTTTTGACCCTTTTGCGTGGAAGCGCACGGTACGCGTACGTGCGGGTTAGCTGACGTTGGCCCTCCAACGTTGAGTCAAACGCCAATGACAGCAGGCTTTCTGGCTTTGCTGGTTTTGTTCTAAATGGCATTTGAGTCAATGTTGGCCCTCAAACATTGACTCAATCGTGAAGCATCATGATTCAAAATTCATACAGATCTCTTCTCAACACCAAGGAAAACCAATTGGAGCCATTTTCAATCCGATTCCATCAAGGCCAAAAGCCCAATTCAAAGCTTGAATATCAATGGAAGAAAGTGTATAAATAACTTAGAATTTAAGTTAGGGGGACCTTCCTTTCGTTTTTCTTTTCACCTTTTTCTTTTCACTTTCAGTTACTTGGCACTTTTACATCTTTTATATTTTTCATTCTCTATTAGTGAATTTCCAAAATGTATCGTTCAATTCCAATTTCCATTTTGAGAGCTATGAACAACTAAACCCCTTTCATTGGGTTAGGGAGCTCTGTGCAATTCACTGGATCAATATTAGTGTTCATTCATCTTCTTCTTTATTTTCACTTGATTTTACTAGAAAGCTTTCGTTCTTCATCCAATTGGATAGTTATCTTGGGAAAGAAGCTATTCATAATTGGATCTCCTCGGAACCTTGGAAGAGGAATGAGGAGATCGTGCTAGAAAAGCTTTCTCACATTGGAATAAATTGGGGTTTGGATGGATATAGTGACATGTAATCCTACCAATACTTTGATCTATGAAATTGTGTGGTATAATCAGTGACCAAACTTCATCTCTTCCCATGAGCACTTAAATCAAGGAATTGGGCAATTGTTTTTGCTTAGAGAGATTGGTGATCCAAGAAATTAGGATCCAATCACTTAAGATTGCCAAGGAGATCAATGAATGCATTGATTGTGAAAGATATGAAAATGAATTTGCTTCAGAGAATTATACATCTCCTGAACCCAATGAATTCCCCATTCTATGATCTACCCATTCTATTTACTTTCTGCTCTTTAATTTCATGCTAATTCCCCCTTCCTATTTAATTTCTTACAATTTAGGCTTCTGCACTTTAATTCCTTGCAATTTAATTTTCTGTTCCTTTAATTTCTTACAATTTAAGTTTCCCGCCAATTTTACTTTCTGCAATCTCAATTCAATTCCGATTTAGCTCAACTAGAACAATTCTCCAATTATAATTGATCAATCTACCAATCCCTGTGGAATTTGACCTCACTCTTCAGTGAGTTTTTACTTGACGACAATCCGGTGCACTTGCCGGAAGGAAATTTGTTGAGAGACAAATTTCCGCGCATCACCTACATGCATGCAACTATGGTAAATATTACTTACCTATATCTATACTAAGATTCCTACTGAATTTGGCAAAAACAAATAATAGAATTCCAATCAATCCAAAATATATCCTTAGGGCTAGAGCAAGAAAGTATAGCAATATGGCCAATGTCCAAAGATTTGATTTGACGTTTTCAAAATTAATTTCAACAACTTGCAAGAAAACACAAGATAAGAGAAGGAATCATAGAATTGAGCGATCGAACCCCTCACCGGTTGTGTTTATGCTCTAATCGCTCAATGTTTAGGGCTTAATTACTTAATTCTCCTTTAGCCATGTTTTCTAGGATTTACTAGTCATCTAACAATCAACAAATGCTTGATGTATGAATGCAAATATCATGAGGTCTTTGGAGAGTTGTAATGGGACTAGGATAAGGGTAGGATTAATATGGTTAAGTGGATTAGCAGATTGGATCTTTGATTAACTCATGTATCCCACCTAATCCTATATCAATCTATATACACCAAAGAAAAACAACCTAACTTCCCATTCATTTCTTTTCTCACCTTCACTTATGCATCTTCTTTCCAATTCACACACATATGCATTCTTTATTTAGCATTATTATTATTATTATCATTTCTTTTGTTTTTCTCTTTCTTTCTTTTTTTTCTTTTCTTTTCCTAGTTTTTTTTTCAAAAAGTATATACACCAAAATTTCTCTTTTCTTTTATCATCAAAGAGAGATGCATATGTTTTAATTAATGCATGCATGAGTGTTTACCCATTTTTCCAAAATTTCACCATGAATACACAAAGTAAACTTTCTATCAATTTTTTTCCACAAATTTACCCCACACTTGAGTGACACACACTCCTCAACCCAAGCTAATCAAGGATACAATTCACGGACATTATGGTTTTTCGCTTAGGGCAAAATATGTGCTTAAAATTAGAATAAAAGGGGGATTAAAAGGCTCAAAAGTCAGTTACAAAGGTAAATGTAAGGGTTGGCCATATGGTTTAGTGAGTTCAATTTCAAAAATGACCTCAATCATACTAAATGCGTTTAAAACATCAAATATATGACATAAAGATTCAAGCAAATCTAATATCACAATCATAAAAGAGTATAGCACACAAGAACAAAATTTGAAGTTGAAAATGTGCAACCACACCATCAAAGTTCAAATTTCATTAGGTGTTTTGTTCTAGCTCATTTCTATGTTCCATAAGAAAAATACTTCAAGTAAGTTGAAAAACAAGTTTCCAAATCTAATAAATGGAATGCCCTAAAAGAGATTTCTTGAAAATTCTTTTGTTGTTTTTACCAATTATTTCTATACTAGGCAACATACAAATGCAAATATTTACTACAATAAAACCATAAGAAAGCTAAGATATATATAAGCAAACTAAGCAAAATGCAATGTCATGAAATAATAAATAAATATTGACAAAAACATAACTACTAAAAATTAGAGAATATTGCAAAGTTTAGTAAGAGAAATTTACTCCCCAAAGTTGCGGATCCTCCCCCATACCTAAATGTTGCACGGTCCTCCGTGCATGCACATAATCCGGGGGTGAAGAACTAAGTTCCTCCACCTTTAGCTGGTGGGTACTGGTGCTCGGGCTGCTTGGTGGGCTGTCTCCCACCTAGCACTTTGGTTTAGTGTCCTTAAGTTGGACATTTTGAGGAGCTCACATCAAGAAGGCTTGTGCTTCCATTCCTCCTAGATCCGCCACCCATGCTTGGTCTTCATTTGTCCTCCGGGGTCCTACACTTTTTTTGTCAATACCCCTTCCTGTTGATCTTCAAGCCTCCAATGGGGTGACCAAACTCTTGAATTCTCACCAAGACTCCAAATCCTCCTTTGAAAACTATTCAATTGTGCCTTGCACCACCCGTGGAACTCAAATCTTAAGGGTGCAACCTTAGTTATCCTTAATCCTCTATACCCCCTGTTCCGAGGGTTACCTGAAACTGAAGGTCAATCTCGGATGAGATCTTTGGGTGTGATCGGAGCTGTTGGGTCCGACTTGCTAATCTTGAGATGCTACTAATCTTTGGACACCGGAGGGTGGTGTACCTACAAGAGACTCTGATGCATAAGATAGCATGGGCTTTATGCAGGTTTTTTGTGTAGAATCAGAGTATGTGTTATACCTGGGTACTCCAGTTTATTTATAGTAGTGGGGAGTGACCTTCCTTGAGATAAGTTGGTTATCTTAACTTATCTTTTTGTGGGTGAGGTCACTTATCTTTTAGCCACCTTCAAGTGGGTTGTGGTCCTTTTCTTTGGGCTTGCTTTGGGCCTCTGCGGTGATTTGGCCGAGCTCTTTAGGAAAAGGTCGGTGATGACCAACCTTATAAGAGGTCAGTCGTTCTGGTCTTCGTCCAGCCCGGATCGCACAGCTCAACCCAGGGTATGAACAGTGCCCCTGCTTGAGCTTCGATCTTCCCTTGAGGTCATGTTTTTGAACTTCGACCCCTTTTAGGATGTCGTGCTCGAGCACTGACTTGGTTTGCCTTGAGTAGCTTCTCCTCGTGAGGGTCTGGTATTGCCTTTTAATTCGAAGCATTTTTAGCTTTTAATTGCAGCGTGCCTTTGGGGTGCGTTTTAACCTCCTTTGGGAACATTCGATTGTTTAAAAGCCCATTGATTAGGTTTTCAATTTTTTACCGTTTCGTTTCCCTCTTTGCTTTGAGAAAAAAGGATTTGAACTTAGTTTCTTCTTCTTCCTTAATATACTTTATTTCCTTTCTTTTGAGAAGAACACCCTCTTTTGCCCCAAGCTTTTTCTTCTTTCTTTAAAATTTCAAAGCTCTCGTGGGATCATTCGTGCTTTTGCTACACATCCATCGCTGCTCTTCGTCTTTTTACAGGTTGGTGTTTCTGTTGCATACCCTTTCTTGCTTTAGTCAAATTTTTATTATCGTCATTCTTTGCGTTTGCATGATTCTTTTCTGCACAAAGTTTTGGTCTTGCTAGGCTTTCTCCTAAAAAGGTCGAAGCTTTCTTTATGATTTTACTGTACGTCTAAATATTTTGTCAAAGTTGCAATCTTTCTCTTTTGCTCGTGAAGAAATATTGATGCCTGAGTTCCTTTTTTGCCTCTTTGTTTTTTCTTTTGTCTGAAAAGGTTAGGGCTTTGGCTTTTTGTGTCATTTCCTTTTTTGCATTCTGCTCTGTTGTTGCCTCCAAAGGGTGCCCCTGGGCTTTTGGTGTAGATTCTTTGTTCTTTGTGAGTCCTGGGGTTCCTTTTTGTTGCCATACCTGACGCTTGTTGATTGTTTCTTGTCATTCTCTTATTGTCCAAGTTGTTTGGTAGTGACCCCCTCTTTTTTTCTTGTATGTATTGTTGCTTTATGTCTTCTCGTAAGAACATTGTCGAGATGTCCACCAAAGTCCCTGCTGGTATGGCCGATTGGTTAGATTCAATAGCATTGGGGGAAACCTCCTCATTTGGATATGAAGTGATTTTTAGGAGATCCTACCTTCCTTTGTGCTGAGCTAGGTAGCATCTGACCTCTTTCTTTACAGATAGTTTTCTTCTATTATTTGTGATTTTATCATTTTCCAACTGTGTAATTATTTTCTTGGCTTCCTTTCAGAGATGGTTAAATCTTCGGACTCCATGAAGTCTTTTCAGAAGGCCAAGAAGGCGATGGCTGCCCAGAATCTGTCATACAAGACGTCGGGGGAGGGGTCTTCAGCACAGCTGCCTCCGAAGAAGCCGACGATTGAGTCTTAGGGTCCCGAGGAAGATTATCCCGACTCTGACAGTTCGGACAATTCCGTCTGACCCATCTCAGACGACCTCTGGCGCTGCCTCCTCTCTTACTGCTGCTGGTCCCCCTCCCAAGAGACAAAAGATTGTTGGGACTTATGATCTGAATGATAAAGAGTTTGATGGTGCGGCTTTTGCTACGGGGTTGATAGCTCCTTATGGAAAGGTTCCTCTAGACGACGTATCAATCCTCCACCACCTTGACTTCATAACGAGCAATAGTATTGGGATGGCCAATCTTGGTGCGGCCTTATCCTGAGTTGTCCAGGAGTCCCCGGTTCATGTTACTAGAGCTTTTATGGAGGAGGCCAAGGCTGAATTTGACAGGGTGAAGGGCCTGAAGGATGAACTGGATGCTAAGG